>NW_022589823.1:905864-959919 GCF_004348235.1 Phoca vitulina | reverse complement strand
AAGAAGAAGAAGAAGAAGAAGAAGAAGAAGAAGAAGAAGAAGAAGAAGGAGAAGAAGATTGCAGGAGGGGAAGAATGAAGGGGGGGAAATTGGAGGGGGAGATGAACCATGAGAGACGATGGGCTCTGAAAAACAAACTGAGGGTTCTAGAGGGGAGGGGGGTGGGAGGATGGGTTAGCCTGGTGATGGGTATTAAAGAGGGCACATTCTGCATGGAGCACTGGGTGTTATACACAAACAATGAATCATGGAACACTACATCAAAAACTAATGATGTGATGTATGGTGATTAACATGACATAATAATTAAAAAAAAGAAGTTTCAACACAGAAATACATTAAAATAAAAGAATAAAAATTTTTTTAAAAAAGAATGGCTGAAAACTTCCCAAATCTGGCAAAAGACACAAACCTATAGATTCAAGGCTGAGAAAATCCAAAAGTGATAAACTCAAAGAAATCCACACCAAGACACATTTTGGCCAAATTTCTGAAAACTAAAAAAAATAATAATCTTGAAGCATCAGCTGAAAGATGGCATCTACCTCCAGGTCACTAAATAACAGTGACTTCTCACCAGAAATCATGGAGGTAAGAAATGAGCACTTGGGGTGCCTGGGTGGCTCAGTTGTTAAGTGTCTGCCTTTAGCTCAGGTCATGATCCCAGGTTCCTGGGATTGGGCCCCATGGCAGGATCCCTGCCCAGTGGGGAGTCTGCTTCTCCCTCTGCCCCTCCCCCTGCATTTGCTCTCTCGTTCTTGCACTCTCTCTCTTTCTCTCAAATAAATAAATAAATAAATCTTTAAAAAAAGATAAAGAAGAAGAAGTGAGCACTTCCTTTTCAATGGCTGAAAGAAAAGAAAGGCCAATCTAAATTCCTATGTCCAGCAGAAAATATCCTTCAGAAATAAAGTCAAGACATTTTCAAATGAAGGAAAATTAAGAGAATTTGTCACAAACAGAACTACCCTTTATAAAACAGGCTGAAAGACACGCACTGAAGAGAAAGGAGACAATAGCAAAGGAAACTACAACACCAGAAAGGAAGAAAGAATGATCAAAAATATGGGAAATTAAATAGACATTTTCATCATGAATCATCTAAATTAGGTCTGACAGGTGAAGCAAAAGTATAACACTATCTGAAGTGTTTCTACCTAAATTAATGTGGAGGAATTAGTCAAGATAATTATATCATAAATAAGGGAGTGTAAAGGAACATACAAAAATGTAAGTTTTCCACAATTTACTAGCCTGTAAAATATGGACACTGATAAGCAGAAGATACATAACTATAAATCTTATATACAAGACATTGAGAGAGAAACTGGAAACCCAGAAGATCCAGTGCTGTAGTTGGTTCTGAATTTGAGTCTGCAGGACAAATGCCCTACCTCATAGGCAGGCAGAGAAACAAATTCACCCTTTCTCAGCCTTTTGTTCTATTATGGCTTTCAGTGGATTGGATGAGGTTTACTCATCTTGGGGAGGGCAATTTGCTTTACTCTACCAAATCAAATGTTAATATCATCCAGAACCACCCTCATAGATAACGTTTAGAATAACCACACCTAGAATAATGTTTAACCAAATATCTGGGCACCCCATGGTCAAGTCAAGTTTATATGAAGAGAAACACTCAAAAACACTATAGGTAAATCAAATTGGAATTTAAAAAATTGTTCAGGTAATCCACATGAAGGCATGAAAAACAGGAGAAACAAAGCAAAAAAAATGAAATAGCAGACAGCACTAATATATAAATAACTACATGAAATGTAAATGGTCTGAATAAACCAATTAAAAGACAGAGATTGGTAGACTGGTTAAGAAAACATGATTCAACTGTATGCTGTCTATAAGAAACTCACTTCAAATATAACAATATAGGGAGTGTGAAAGTAAAAGGATGGAAAAATACATCATGAAAATATCAACATAAGAAAACAAGAATGGCCATATTAATATCAGATAAAGTAGATTAACAGCAAAGAAAATTATAAGAAAAAGAGAGAGAGATTATATCATGACAAAAGGGTCAACCCACCAAGAAGACATAGTAATCTTAACCATTCAGGCACCAAACAACAGAGCTACAAAACACATGAAGCGAAACCATGTAGTGCTAAGAGGAGAGCTAGCCAAATTCAGAAATACAGATGGAGGCTCCATCGGTCCTCTCTGGAGGGCTGCTGAACTAACTAAACAGGAAATGAGCAGGGCTCAGAAAGAACTCAGCACCACCACCAACCAGCAGCAGCTACTTGACATGAATAGAACGCTCCACCCAACAACAGTGGAATGCACATTCTTTTCAAGTACTCAGGGGACATGGAGTAAAATAGACCACATCCTGAGTCATGAAACAAGCCTCATGAATTACACATAATTGAAATTATGACTAAGGTGTTCTCCTTCACAGCAGAATCAAACTAGAAATCAATAAAGGAAAGATAAGCAGAAAATCTCCAAATACGGGAACTTTGCAGGAGGCTCATGACACAGTCTGGGGAGGGGACTCAAGTGTGAAAGGGATGCTATCTTGCCACCCTCTAGATGGACTCTCTCCCCTCACACACACACACAGGCAGAGTACATCCAAGGAAGATGGAAATCGTAAGGCTCATTGTGGAAGGGCATCTGCCCACCTCCCCATCTTGTTTTCCTTATTCTCCTTGGAAACCCCTCGGGCTCTTGGGGGCCCCCATGGTGACCTGTGTGGCCCCAAAGCTTTACTGACTGACTTGTGGAAACCCAGGATCTTGGGCTGGAAGTGAGAATCTTATTTCAACCAAGTAAAGAACTTATTTTAAAATGACAACCATATGGGAAAGCATGCACGTACTAGTGTTGTTTTTGTGCATGCACACAAGTGCACAGATTGGGGTCCAATTTTTTTAGGTTTCTGAGTTTTTCTAGCCCTGGAATTTGGAGAAGTAGGTTTACATTTAGCATGGAGGGGAGGACTTCCAAGGGGCTAGGTCCGGCTTGGGAAGCTCCTGGCCACCAAGCAAACTCCACAGATCTTGTCTTCCCCTGATGCTTCAACCAAGAAACCAAGTTTAAGAACACAGAGCGAGGATGCCTCACCACAGTCCCTGAGCGGTGGGGGTAGAGGGCCCCATGGAAAGGGGTCCGAGTCCCAGGCCACCTCCTTAGAGTCTCCTCTTCAGGAAATGGGGACGATGGCAGGAGCTGGTCCTGAGCAGGGAAGGGCACGCCATGGATCCCTGAGCAATTCCAGTTTCTATTCGGAGCAGGGACAGGGTGCAGGCAGCTGGGCCCCTATGCAAATCGGCCTGTGACCTGCCCTAACCCCCAACCCATGATTGCGCCTTCTCCCCAAGCCCACAACCTCTCCCACCAGTGGTTTCCTGGGGCTGGGGGTTGTTGTTTTACTCTGGAGCTGAGGGTTGTCTGAACAGCCCTGTCTAACACAGACACAGCCCAAGTGTGTGGGCCCATGTGTGTCCTTCATCTGGCCCCTGAGAAAGCACTGACATGTCACTCGATTTCCACAGTGATCCTTTGAAATGGACAGAGAATATCTGAGTCCCACTTGATCTGCTAAAACAAACACACAGCCAGGCTAATAGTGCACCCTCCTCTTGGAGTTACCCTGAGATGCTGCCAGGGTGGAAGCTCCTATCCTCAACAACTCCGTGCTCAAGATATGGGGAAACATGTCTCCCTGCCCAGACAGTTGCCCCTGGGCAGGAGGACTGTGACAGGCAGCTGAGGGTCCACTGGCCTTGGTGGGTCCAGGTGAGCACAGACCATGGCCCTGTTGATGCAAGGGGTTGCTCCATCTCCTCTGAAGACAGATCTGCCCACCATTCCCTAAACCCAGCTCTTGCCAGATCGTGGAAGAGTGCTAGAGGAAGGGCTTCCTGAGCTATCAGCGTCAGCCTCAAGGCCAAGGTGAGGAGAGCGCATGGCCGCAGGATCTGTCCCCTGCTGGTCCCTCAGCCTCTCCTTGGATTTGAACCTCAGCCTGTGCCATTAGCAAGGTGAGAACAGCCATCGGGGTGCACCTCACAATAGCAGGAAAGGGTGGGCCTCCCCTCTGGACCTCCCCCAGACCTGAGCCATCACTGGGAACAGATGGGGCTCCAAGTTGGCCTCAGCAGTCAGGATTTGTCTAGAGGTGCAAGTGGGTCACCCCTCCTGCCTCATCTGGGGGCAGACAAGGGCAGACAGAGTCGGCTCAGCCAGGCACCAGGACACGAGGGCAGCCCTACGTGTGTGGCCAGCCTCTGAGCTCAGGACTCACGCCCAGTGCGCCTGATCCTGTGAGCCAACACGCCACCCAGCAGCAACAACACTGACTTCCTAGAGCCACCAAGGCTTCTTGCCCAGACCTTGGGATGGAGGCGGCATTTCTAAGCTGGCCCCGTGCACCTCCCTGCAGCCCCATCCAATCAAGGAACAAACATTTCCGTTACCACAGGGTGTCCTGCTGTGGCACCTCCCCTCTGGGTTCCAGAATCACTGACAAGGTAGGGAAGGACGGAGCGAGCAAGAGATGCTCCTGGCCAGATGGGGTGAAGGTCACAGTGTCAGGCCGCGAAGCCTTGGCAGGGACTCTGGTATCTGTCTCGTGAGCTATGGAGATGACTTGGAGATATTCCCAGTAGTTTACTGAGTCCTCCTGATGACCCTTTGGAGAAGGTACGGGATTAACCTTACACATGAGGAAACCGAGGCATGGGGAGATGGAACGCTCATTTGAGGCAGAGTTAGGCCTTGAAGCCTGAAAGTCCAGAGCGCTCAGGGAAGGGACTTGGGTTCTAAGTCCCGGGCCCATCAGATCTCCCCATCTGGAGCTTAGGAGAGACGCCTGAGGCCCTTGGGTCCTCAGCCAGTGTGGAATTCGTCTGCAAGAGCTGGTGTGCAGGCTGGGCAGAAACCACAAGATCCTCTCCAGGGAAGGAGGAAGGAGGGCCTGACAGAGCATCTGGTTCGTTGGGAGGGGACCCGGCAGACCATGAGGGTGCCGCCCTGCACACAGATGTCTGAAAGGCTACAGAAGATGAGTTCCAAAAATGAAGTGGCCATTCCTCTAGAGACAGGGTAAGTGGAAGGCAATTGTCTCTAGGGGGCAAGAGTGGGGAATTCTTCCTTCTCTCACATCACTCTTTCCCAAATGGTCTGTAGAAGAAATGTCTTGATTGTGTAATGGAAAAAAAAAAAAAACTTTAATCAAAACAAGACAACACTGGAGTGCCTGGATGGCTCAGTTGGTGAAGCATCTGCCTTAGGCTCAGGTCATGATCCAAGGGTCCTGGGATCGAGTCCCAGGTCAGGCTCCCTGTTCAGTGGGGAGCCTGCTTCTCCCTCTGCCTCTGTGATCTCTCTCGCTCTCACTATCTCTTAAATAAATAAATAAATATCTTTAAAAAAAATAAAACAAGCCAAAATACTAAAGTAGTGCTCCCCAGAGCTGTTTCCCCTCCTTTCCCAGCCTTCACCTGCACGCGGCCGCTTCTGGTGCCACAGCCTCTGTGCTTTCGGCCAAGAGGCTTCACACGACAGGAACCCTCAGAGAATCGCTCAACACTCCTGCTGCTCCCCGTTAAGCTCCATGACTCAAATTCTGTTGCTGCATTCAGGGGAAGTCTAGTGAAGAAAATGAAATCTGAAAGAGGTCCGATAACCCTGTCCAGTTTTACGGTTGTTGTTGCTGTTGTATATTCTGGCGATCTGCCTCCCTCACCTTGTACATAAAGTGACACTCTTGTTACTCAGCAGGCGTTCTGGGGGACTGTGGAGAAGAAAACACTGGCAGACTTCAACATTTACAGGAGCTCTTCCAATTTTCCTGATTCTTACAGGTAAGATTTGCTTGCCTGCTTAGAATAATGTCTTCAAAGATGCAAATGCATTAATGAGGGTCACATGGATATTCTTTGCTGTGAACCGGAAGGGCGTTTAGTTGCCATGTTTTTCTCCCCGCTGCGTGTCCCGCCGCCAGCTGCTGTGTGGCAGGGCTCCAAGGGCACCCTGTCCCCACCGTCTCCTGGAGACAACCATTCTCCTTGATTTCTGGTTTGCCTTTCATGGTTTCTTTTGGAAAAATAAATACCTATATACATGTATTTATATTTTCCCTTCTTATACAAAAAGCAGCCTACTAATAGACTCTTTTCACCTTGTTATTTTCACTTCACAATATACCCTGGGAATCAAGCCATATCAGTTCATAGAAACTTTCCTGTTTCTTTTTTTTTTTTTTTTTTTAAGATTTTACTTATTTATTTGAGAGAGAGCACAAAGCGGGAAGAGAGGCAGAGGGAGAGGGAGAAGCAGACTCCCCACTGAGCAGAGAGCCCGACGTGGGGCTCGATCCCAGGACCCTGAGATCATGACCTGAGCTGAAGGCAGATGCTTAACCGACCGAGCCACCCAGGCACCCTGAAACTTTCCTGTTTCTTTACGGCTGCATAGGGGATGGGGATATACCATCCTGAGATATACCAGAATGAATTCAACCAGTCTCTGATGGTTGGACATTGAGCGTATTCCAATACTTTGCTATTACCAAGTAATAGCTCAGTGAATAACTTTGTACACAGATGATCGCACATTTGTGAAGATGTACCTCAAATGTTGACTTTAGCCACTGGGGTATGGATGTGGTCTGAGACCGTGTGTGTGTGTGTGTGTGTGTGTGTACAAGGAAGGAAGAAAATGTGATGTGTGACTCCCACGGAGGGGTGGCTTAATGTGTCTGCAATAGATGGTCTTATCTGTTGAAAACAAAAGAACACCTTGATAATCTGCTCTGGGCATGAAAAGCATGGCTCCCAAGGCTTGGCAGGAATCAGAGAAACAAAGATGCAAGTGGCATTATCTAAGAAATAAACACAGTCCTGGGGTGGGAGTGGGGAGAAGACATAAAAAGGCACTAAGAGGACAGTGGAGGTTCAGGCTTCTGGAAACACGGTAGCCAGAGGCAAGCTGTGTGCATTATAAGCACCCCGCCCACCACAGCCCTCACGCACGCCCACGGCACACGCGGAGCCCAGGCCGCGGCATCTCAAAGAACAGGTGACCGCAGCTGCTCCCTCTGTTTCCACAGAAAAGTTACTGACACCCACTCTGCATAAGCTACATTTTGTTCATATCCTCCAAGTTACCTCATCCAACAATGCAGGATCATGCCCATGTATCAAAGGATGTTTGGGGGACTCACACAGAGGCTCTCACAGGGCGGGGGGTCAGAGTGGACACTGGAGCACGGGACTCAGGCAGAGGTTTCCGCAGGGGCCCCAGCAGGACGACAGACGAGCAGCCTGCTCAGTGTCAGAGAACACGCGGGACCCTCAGAATGATGAAGCCCTTGGAGGCCCCTCGGCAGCAGGAGCAGTGGGATCCAGAAGCTGCCATCGTCGAGGCTCCAGGTGCGCCCCTAGGGGGGACGCGGGCTTGCAAACTACCCAAAGATGGCTTGTCTGTGCTGCATCTTGTATCCTAGCAACTAGAATGGTGCTCTGCTCACCATAAGCCCTCCTGAGCCGGCATGGAGCTGCCCTCCCACCCAAGCCCCTACAGGTGGCCGAGAAGACATGCTTTCAGTAAAGAGGTTGTCCACAACACCGTCACAAACTAGAGACCCCAAACACCACAAGTAAGTGGGACTTACATGGAAGGAGGGAAACCATAGCCCAAAAGGACAAGGAATGGAATCCAAGTTGAGGTGGCCCATGTTCGAGTCAGGAGGTGTCGGGTACAAGGTGGGAGCTGGAGCACCGACAGGGTGATCCGTGGAGATCTCAGGGGCAGACACACTCACTCACACATACATATGCAGATCTGAGAGGGCAGTGAACACCTACTCCCGTAGAGAATTCCGTGAGCTCACAGAATACGAGCTGTAGCAGGGGGCTAAACCCTTTGGTATTAATATGAACAGACCAGAAAGTAACCTTCTGTAAAACCAGGTTGCCACCTACTGTCAAAGTACATTTGGTGTCTCAAAACAGTCATATTTGTGCAATATATGAGCTAGGAAAAAGTACATCCATACATGCACAGGTAAATACAGAAATTAGAGAAATAACTTCAGGGGGTGTTCGCTCCTTTCTTATCTTGCCCGTTATGAGACTGGTTTTATTTTACAAAGTTTGGTTCATGGTTTTAGTGATGAGCAACAGAGGCAAATGTGGGAAAGAGACCCTTCTAATTACTAAGGAAATCACTGTACTAATATTCACGAGGCATGTTGAGAAATAAACCAAATCCAGAGGGACAGGATGGGGTGGGAAGCGGCTTTCAGGTGCTGTCAGTCAACCCAAATCATCATGTCTCAGTCAGCTTTTGCTGCATAGCAAACCTCGCCAAAACTTAATGGTTTAAAACAAGGATCACTTATCAGTTCAGGATTCCATGGCCAGCAGTTCCTCTGGGGCAGCTGAGATTCTCTGACTGGCCGCAGGCTCGCTCCTGCATCAACGGTCAGCTGTCATCTGCTATGGGGCTGGCAGGGCTGAACACTGCCCCGCAAAATATCGGGTCCTCATCCCTGTAAATGTTGCCTTCTATGGAAAAGCGATCTTTGTGGACGACTAAATTGAGAGTCTTGAGACGGGGGACCGTCCTGGATTTCGCAGGTGGGCCCTAAATGCTTCCACGAGTGTCCTCACAGGGAGGGCCAGAGGGAGGCTGCGGACAGAGCAGAGGAGGGGCTGTAAGAGGGCAGCGTGGAGATCAGCCTGGCCTGGGCTTACTCACAGGCTGCTGCACAGCAGGGGAAGGCGTTTCAAGCCCCTGCTTGGAGCGTGTTTCCCGATGTCTCGTTGGCCAGAGAAGTCATGTGGACGAGCCCGGAGTCCACGGCTGGAAGGGAGCAGTGGAAGCAGGACCAAAAGGGCGGGCCTGCAGGGTGGGAAGGATTGGAAACCGCTCGGAAATCTGCCACTTACCCGCTCCTTCAGCCCCAAAGGCCAGGCAAACAGACTTCCAACACTAAAATCCCCACCTTAAAATGCCTCCAGGGCCCCCAGGGACTCTTCCTGCTTCTCGGGAGGATTTTCCACTCTGCAGGTTGCCATTCTTGGTCTCTTCTGGCTGCTATCACAAGTATAGCACAGACCGGGGGCTTCAACAAGACACGTATTCCTCACCATCTGCAGGAGCCCGAAGATTCAGTCTGTGGGGAGGGCTGCTTCCTGCTTCGGGCACCCATCTTCCCGCTGTGTCTCCGAGTGGCAGACGGGCACAGGACCTCCCAGCGGCGTCTTCTGTAAGGGCACTAATCCCCATTAGTGTCTGCACCCTCCTGACCACATCCCTCCCAAAGGTCCCGTCTTTTAATACCATCACACTAGGGGGGGCTAGGGTTTCAACATGAACTTTGGGAGGACAGAATTCAGCCCCTGACATAAAATTCATGTCCTTCCTACATGCAAATGCACTCACTGCATCCCAACAGCCCCAGAGTCCTAACGCACTCCAGCTCCTACTCTGAAGTCAGACCTGAGGTAGCAGATTCCTCTCCAGCTGGGAACCTCTGAAACCAGACAAGTCATGTGCTTCCCAGATACAATGATGGGACACATTCCCACTCCAAAGGGGAGAAATAGCAAAGAAGAAAGGAGAGAGTGATCCCAAGTAAGTCCAACCACAAGACAAACTCCACAAGATCTAAGGCTTAAGAATAATCCTCTTTAGCGCAGTGCTCTGCCTCGCAAGGTGGTAACATCACCCCTACGGTTCCATGGGATGGCCCACGGCAGCTCTCCGGGCCTGGGCTCCCGTGCCCAGGCTCCAGGCAGCTCTGTCCTTCGAAACCTGGGCAGAGGTTTCGTGCACCCTGAGCCCATGCACCCTGCACACTGGCAGAGACGGCACCGCACCTCCCAGAGTGGAGGCCACCACAGCCCATACCACACCAGGGCCCCGCAGAGCCACACCTGGGGCGGCAGAGGAATGGCGCCGGGCAGCACCTGCCGAGGTCCCACAGGCACCAGTGGCCCCTCCTTTGATGGGAACGGCAGCTCCGTTGATCTCTGAACTGCTTCTTCCATCGTCTCGGAGAGTAGCTCCCAGCTTCTGTGGAGACAGCTGACCCGTACTGACCTTGTCAGTCACTTGGCCACACTCTAGTGCTCTCATTTTTTGCAATATGGATAGGCTGAGACTTTTCCAAATCTTTAAGTTCTGCTTTCTTTCTGCTTAATGATTTCATGTCTTTCTTCTCACATTTTGTCATAAGCAGCCAGGAGCAGGCAAACCACACCTTCAACAGTTTGCTTGGAAAGGGCTTCAGCCAAGTATCCAATTCCATCCCTTGCAAGTCCTACCTTCAATAAATCACTAGGCTATGAACCCAACTGAGCCTCGTTCTTTGCCCTTTGTAACAAGATGGCCCTCCCCACGTAGCCCCTAATGTGCTCCCATGTCCGTGGGAGGCCATCAGAGTGGCCCTCTCACCCACATTTCCTCCAACATCCCGGTCAGGATTACCCAGCGATTCCTCTGGATCAGAGCTCTACAGCCCTCCTCCTTCCCTTCCGCACCCTCAAGAGAGTCACCACTGCAGGTCCATGCACAGCAGGGCGCTTTTTCTAGCTCCTCAGAGCGCCTCCAGCTTCTGCCTGTCACCTGGTTCCAAAGCCACGTCCCCGTTTTCCAGGTGTTTGTGACAGCAGCCGCACCCCACCGCTCTGCGCCGATTTCCGTCTTCATCCATTTGCTGCTGGAACAAAATAGCATGGACTGGGTGGCTTATAAACAACAAAAACTTATTCCTCCCGCTCTGGGAACTGTGCCCCCTGCTCCCCACGGAGGTCTTATCACTGCCCCTACACTCCACACTCACTCCTACCTCAGGAACTTCCCACATGCCATGCCTCTGATCTCAGCATCCCCTGGGTCTTCCCCGTGCTCCACCTCTGTCACTCCGCATCCGCTCACATGCCACCTGTGGAAAAGCACCCCCTGGCGCACCCCCAGCCCCTACCCACTCACCACTGTCTCAGCGGGCCTCACCCATGCTGTACTGCACTGCGTCTCTCCCCTGCCAGACCCCAGCTACAGGAGGAAGCGTCCTTCTCATCATGTCACCAGCTGTGTCCCCGGCAGCTGGGGCACAGCAGCTCAACATTCATCGAATGAATCAATTGCAGCAGTTAAGGGATCAACCCAAGGTCACTGAGGAGTGTCAGGGCTGTATGCCACAGAGATTGTCATTGAGCATTTTGAGTGGCTTTTTCCTTACTTGAGAGGAGGGGTGGGGGTGCTATATTCTTCCTGGACCTTGTCTACACCACCAAATCCAGTAAGAAAGAAATTAAAGATCATGTGTGAGGCGGTCCCGTGTATTGGACCCCAGGTTGTCCTTGGACTGTGAGCCACCCCCCCTTTCCATAGGGCTCCCCAGTGGCTCTGTCAGGCTGCGGACTCACGAGCAGACACTGGCCTGGACTGAATGCGTCTGTTCTTTTAAAACAGCCTGCGGGGCGCCTGGGGGGCTCCGTCGTTGGGCGTCTGCCTTCGGCTCAGGTCATGGTCCCAGGGTCCTGGGATCGAGCCCCGCGTTGGGCTCCCTGCTCGGCGGGAAGCCTGCTTCTCCCTCTCCCACTCCCCCTGCTTGTGTCCCCTCTCTCGCTGTGTCTCTGTCAGATACATAAATAAATACAACAGCCCCGCGTTTCCCTCTTGCTCAGTTTCGGAGTTGACGGGCTCACCCCGGGCTGCATCTCCTGCCGGCTCACCCGGGTAGGCGCTGACACGGAACCTCTCTCCCACCAGCGGCCCGCACTCCTCACACGACACCCTCGGGGCTTTGGGGGCGGAGCAAAAGTTCTGGGGGTGCTGACCTCGGCCAGGCGGGGCTTCTGTGGCCGCATCAGCGCTCTGTCGCTTCCGCAGCTTTCAGTTGGTCGCAGTCCCAGGCCCCGCCCGCACTCAGGCCTAGCGCGGTCACCCTCCGGAGGACAGCTGGGATGGAGATGCTGCCGCGCGACTGACCAGGTCACCTGCCCTGGCGGCCTGGCCACTGTGCACAGAAGCCCCTGAGGCTGTTTCCCCAGCGGCCTTTGCCCACAAAGCTCAGAGGAGGCGGCAGCACAGAGCCCAGGGGCCGCGCCCAGCCGCACCCCTGCCCGCACCTGCCGGTGCCATCTCAGGAGCTAATCCGTGGGCCCCTTGAGGCCAGGACTGAAGCGAGGCCTCCTCCTCCCCTCCCGCTACTGCTTTTCCGAAAATGAGTAAAGGAAACCTCACTTAAATGAAGTCAGGCTGATGGGGCGCCCGGGTGGCTCAGTCGGTGAAGCGTCTGCCTTCAGCTCAGGTCATGATCCCGGGGTCCCAAGTTCGAGCCCCGCATCGGGCTCTCTGCTCGGCGGGGAGCCTGCTTCTCCCTCTGCCCCTCCCCCCGGCTTGTGTGCATTCTCTCTCTCAAATAAATAACATCTTTTTAAAAAATAAAGTAAAAT
Source organism: Phoca vitulina (assembly GCF_004348235.1). Taxonomy (NCBI): domain Eukaryota; kingdom Metazoa; phylum Chordata; class Mammalia; order Carnivora; family Phocidae; genus Phoca; species Phoca vitulina. The sequence goes on along the minus strand of NW_022589823.1, from coordinate 947,479 downwards.
AAAGTCAGGACGCCCTGAAGGGGAAACGCATGCCTTAGCACTTCCTGCATAGTTCAGCAGGAAGAGGGAAGATTTCCTCTCAGCCCCGCCCGGCAAGCTGCCGTCACCCGCAGCCAGCTAGAAGCCACCCTGCGAAGGCCCTCCGTCCCACACAGCCCCGCCACCCCCCGCCTTCTCCGTAAAGAGCCTCCCCGCCTTGGGTCTCCGGACTGGCCCGTGGTGCCCCACAGGGCGCTTGTCCTCGGTTGCAGTTCCTCTGCTCTTCCTGAATAAGAAATCTACCATTTTTTGGTAAAATAACTATTTTGTCTTTTAAGGTCAACACTTTCCTGGCTGTGAGTCATCCAGCCCTGCATGAAAAGTGGAGAAGCCAGCTTGAAGTCTTCAACTTTCTCTCTCTCTCATCTGTTTATTCGGTGGCCTAGCCCAAATAAGCAGTTAACAGTGTAACAGTGTCTTAAAACACTAAAATCCACTTTTGCCGGCTACATGGCCTTAAGAAGCAACCAGTAAGGAATTTTGTCCTTCAAAAAACGTTTCTTGGGGCGCCTGGGAGGCTCATTCAGTGAAGCATCTGCCTTCAGCTCAGGTCATAATCTCGGGGTTCTGGGATCAAGTCCTGCATCTGGCTCCCTGCTCAGCAGGGAGCCTGCTTCTCCCTCTCCCTCTGCTGCTCCCCCTGCTTGTATGCATTCTCCCTCTCTCTCAAATAAATAAATAAATAAATAAAATCTTTTAAAAAAAACCACAAACATTTCTTACTTGCTCTGAAGCCAGTTTTCGTCCGATGTTGCTCTGGGCTTTGCAGACTATGACCCACTTCCTGGGTTTCCTGACAGGACATCATTTACAGATGAAACTTGTTATTAGGATAACCCAGGAGTAAACCCACCTGCTCAGGACACCAAATTGACTTCCCTTTATTGAGCTGTGTTGTGTAGTTGTATTTGAGAAAAGTGTAAGATGTTTTTAAATGTTTTCTGCTGAGATTCATAAATATACTTTTGGAACAATTTAAAGTGAATCTTTTGTAATCTACCAGTGATCCTAATGTGTGATCATACTATATTATCAGGTTTGTAAAATGTATAGATTATAAAAAAGAAATTCTGAAAAGAAGATACAGAACTGATGCTATATTCATTCATTAATTACTGAAAAGTTGGATTGGCTCCTCATCAGGTTGTGTTGAATGGAAACATTGTTCAAATTTATGAAATGATTATTCACAATTTAGAGTACTTTTGGGGCAAAAAGTAGTTATTCATTCAACAAATATTAGTGTTACAGGTGCTAGGGCCCATCAGTGAACAAACAAACATTTTGCCCTAATGAGATTTATGTCCTAGCGCAGAGATGGGAATGTAGAAAGAACAGTTGGGTTTTATTAATGTAACAGACCAGGAAGCCTGTGACTTTTATCTTGGATACAAAGAAAGGATAAGGTGCACTTGAAAGATGCTGAAAAGAGGGGTGCCTGGGTGGCTCAGTCATTAAGCGTCTGCCTTCAGCTCAGGTCATGATCCCAGGGTCCTGGGATCGAGCCCCGCATCGGGCTCCCTGCTCAGCAGGGAGCCTGCTTCTCCCTCTCCCACTCCCCCTGCTTGTGTTCCCTCTCTCACTGTGTCTCTCTCTGTCAAATAAATAAATAAAATCTTAAAAAAAAAAAAAGAAAGATGCTGAAAAGAACTTCAACAAATACAATTTTACCAACACAAATTCAAATTGTTACATAAGATTTTTGATATGGAAAATCAATATAAAATGTAATAGATTTATTTATATCTATTTATATGTATATGTAAACATGCAGATTTTTGATATTTAATAGGTTTACTTATTTTATACTTCTTTTGATGAAAATGTCTAGACATACACAGAAATAGTGCAGTGGGCCTCATGCACGTCACCCAGCTTTGGCAATTATCAGCATTTTGCCATATTTGTTTCACTAATCTTCACCTTTCTTTTTGCTGGAGTAATTTCAAAGAAAACCCCAAACACCACGTCATTTCACCTGCAAAACCAACAGTCCCATCTCAAATAAAAAAGACATTTTCTGGGGTGCCTGGGCAGCTCAGCTGGCTCAGTGTCTGACTCTTGATTTCAGCTCAGGTCCTGATGTCAGGTCTTGGGATCAAGGTCGGGCTCCGCCCTCAGCGGGGAGTCTGCTTGTCCCTCTCCCTGCCCCTCCCCCTGCTCTCTCTCTCTCTCTCTCACTCTCGTTCTCTCAAATAAATAAAATCTTAAAAAAAGAGAGAGAGACGTTTTCTTATTTGACCACAATGGCATTTTCACACCTATGAAAATTCACCATAATTTCTTAATGTCAGTGCCTATTTCACATTTAAACTTGCCATATTGTCTGAAAAAGAAAAATGTTCTTCCATGGTTGGTTTCATTCCCATCAGGATTCAAACATGGCATACACACTGTATTTTGTTCCTGTGTCTCCTAAACCTCTTCCTTACCAAGCCCTCTCTCTCAGCCCACCCTCTCCGAGTGTGGACAGGATCTGTCCTGTCACTGCCATGTCAAGTGACTGAGTCGTGTATCCTTCCCCCAGAATTCCTAAATTCAGACCTGGCTTCCCGTTCCCGTGGACTGCTGTTTCACTAGTCCTTCTACCATCTGTTTCCTGCAGAGTAGAAGTTAGCTCTAAATGTTTGACTAGATGCAGGATCCATTTTTTTCCCAGAATATTTAAGTAACTAAATATGTTTTTTAAAAAAATGAATGGTACTTGTGAAGGTTAATTTTGTGCCAACTGGGCTAGGCCTATTTAGCCAAATATTGTTCTAGGTTTTTCTGTGAAGGTATATGTTAGATGTGATTAACATTTAAATCATTAGACTTTGAGTAAAGCAGATGACGCTCTCTAGGGTGATGAAGGTCTTAGTAGAGATGAGACTGACCTCCCTGAGAAAGAGGGGTTTCTGATAGCAGACTACCTTCAGACTCAAACTCCAGCATGACGTGTCCTGAGTCTCCAGCCTGTGGGAGAGAGGACACCGATACACGTATACGGATATTGATGACAAGGATAAAGATATAGATGATATAGGTGGATATAGAAATAGAGAGATGATACAGGTATATGCACATAAATCCTATTGGTTCTGCTTCTTGGAAGAATCCTGACAAATACTGTATTTTTTAAGGGAGAATATTTCAACAAATATAGCTCCCCAAAATATAAAAAGGGCAACATGAAACATCAAATTAATACAAAATAATGCTGAAAATATTGAAGTTATGCTTGCCTCCACCTTGTCTCTTCTGTGTTCAGACTGAACTTTGATGGATTTTGGAGGTGAGATGTTGCCCTTGGATGCAAAAGAGAGTAGATTGTTGAGGGTTACGGCCGTGTTTTCCTAGTTATTTTAGAAGTCATTTAATATTAATTATGTTCTAGCACATTAAAAAACAAACACACTTATTCCTGTTAGGGCTTCACTCAACCTCTACTTTTATGTGTTTTTTAATATGTAGCCCATTTCCTTTTTGTAAAATTGGCACTCTTACCTTCTTTAAGATGCTGCATGAAGTCTGGCCCAAAATAGCAGTAAATGTCAATGGTCATCATTATCACCAGCATCACCACAATTTGATTTGCTCTGAATACGTGCGGAGCCCCTCACATGGCAGAGAATGCATTCACTTCCAGGGTGAGTTTATTAAATGGCATTTTAGTTTTAAACATGGGACTAATTTCCCAGGCCACACTTAACAGTACTCCCAGCTGATGTGGCCGGTCTTCCCCAAAAGCCAACCCTTTGCTTTCCCCAGAGGTCCCAGCTCCTCCGCATTACTCATGGCCCTCTGGGCTGTGTGCAGTGGAGCAGAACAGCTCAAATGAGGTTTGTGCATTAGGGAGAAAGCAAGGGCTGCAGGGCAATGAAGAAGGCTGCCCGTCCCCACCCCTTCCCAATCCACAAGGGGCCTTCTCTTAACACACCCGAAATCACCATCCATCACGCCAACGTCTGTCACAACACATGGTCAGTCCAGCGCCGCCTGGCAGCTGCGTGACCTTGGGGAAGCCTCTTAACCTCTTCATGTTCCATTTATTAGTCTATTTTTATAGGATTAATGTGACTCTCAGGGCTCTGTGAGCATCCGTGTTCATGAGTGTGAATGGGGCTGACTCCAGCAAAGAAAGCTTAATAAAGGCAAATGGACAAACAGATGAATAGACAGACAGATGGATGGACAGACAGAGGGATGGATGGACAAATGGACAGATGGCTGGATGGAGTATATCTCTTGCCTTGCAGATTCCAACACATTTCCATATACCTGATCCTCGCCACATCCCTGTGATGTGGGCAGGGAAGGTAAAGTCCCCTTGAAAATAAAGCAACCGTCCCAAGCCTCTGGCGGGAGCAGAAGTGGGTGTTGGTTTCCACAGTAAAGCGCAGTATATCCTGGTTACTTCTCACCGTGTTGCGAAGTTGAGGACATGTGTCTTGTGTCAGGCCAATATTTCTTGCATGGATAATGTATGGACAATTTCTAAAGAAAAAAATTTCTATCTCACTGTGTCAACCTGAATTATCTGTATCATATAACTTAAATGTATGCTAATATAAACTCGAAACAAATGCATATGTTGAGTACCAATAAAGCCCATGCCCAGGGCCTCCTGGCTGCCGCAAGCTCTGGGGGGAGGGTTCCGGAGACAAGATGCAAAGCTCGAAGTTCCTCCCACCTCCTTGCTCAGGTCCAGTCCAGGACCAACAGGCCTTTGTAGGGGCTCCACTCTGTACTTGCCTCATTTCTTGTGAAAGTAGGTCACAAGCTAGATGCTGGGACACAGCATCAATCCCAGATGGGCTTCTCTCAACATGCTGGGTCATCACAAAGATGATGTCATGATCTTTAACTTTCCAGGAGAGAGGTGCAGACAGCAAAGGGCAGCGTCTAACACAATACCCACCCTGGCCGGGCCCGGCCCAGCCCTCGCCAGGGCAGAGCCCTGAAGTCACTCTCTGACTTTCCTCCCCTGTAACTGTCCTTCCACCTGCCCCTTCTCACTCCTGGGGAGGGGGTGCTTCCATGAGCCTCCCCCTCCCACATAGCCAGCTTGCTGTTTGCCCAAGGCAAGGGGTGCATGCAGGCCCTCCTCAGGGCATCAGCCATGCTATGGCCCCTGGCGGCTCTAACCCAGGACCTGGCCTGTCCCTGTGGGGGTGCGGGTGTGGGGGCAGAGGGCTGACCCTCACCCCAGGGCTGGCAGGGCTGCTGAGTTCTTCTGGCCTGGACTTGTCCTCTCCTACCTGGAGGCTGACCTGTAGGGATGGCACCAGCAGTCCCTGGTCCTCAGCTTCGAGTGTCTGGAGACTGGCTTTGTCCCTCTCTCTTGGGTGGCCCCAAGCTGCTTGCAGGTTTTCTCATAAACTCTCTGCAGGACCCTCTTTACAGAGACCGTGGTGTTTGCTGGGGTCCCAGCCCAGGGATCCCAGAGCCCGGACCCTCTCCTCTCCTCTCCTCTCACTAGCCGCTGGCCTGAGTGTCAGCCTTGGGGTGGAGGAAGGCCAGAGCTCAGTGGCTCTGCTCACTTCAGGGAAGGAATATAAATCCTCAGGGGCCCCACCAGATGCAGGGTCCCGATGGTAGAGCTAAGGAAGCCCCTCTGGACCCACCAAATAGGGGTGCAAGCTCGTTCTGGAGGCGTGTGGGGCCCAAGCCCCTCAGCCATGGCTCAATGTCCCAGCCCCCGCCAGGCACAGCCCAGGGGGATCCCTGCTCAGGTGGGGTTGCTGGAGTAGGGGACACAAATTCCACAAAACCCGTGAAAGAGGAGGCCCACACACAGTCAGTGGGAGGAAAAGAAGGGCCTGAGTTTGCATGTGAGGGTCAGTCACCATTTTATCTGCTGCCCCTTCCTAAAAGGCCCCAGAGACACTGGGCAGAGCTGATGAACACAGAGACCCCTCTGTTAGCCACGGAGCATGGCAGTCGCCCCCAGACACACACGGAGCATCAAAAGGTCTTGGTCTTCAGGGCAACAAGGCCAACAGCATTTGAGGCACAGTTGAGAGGGGGAGAGGGACACAAAGCTGGAACTTGACCCAGTTGACCCCTAAGTCCTCTTTGATTCACTAAGGGAAACTCCAACGGCCTCCTACTTAAAGGAAAACGACACCAGGTACTTCCATAGGCAGAGAACCCGCTGGCTCCAATGGGCTGCAAGGGAGCCATGTGGTATACTTAAGTGAGGCTGTCTATGGGCCTCATGTCCTCTGCTGATGGACAAAGGCTCTGGGTCCTCCCGGAGCCTGCATTCTCAGGCTGGTCCTCGGGTCCCTCTGCTTCTGCACCAACCATCTTCCACACTCAGGTTACACCTGTGCTGCACCTGGGCCCACCTCAGCTGCTTAGTGGAGAGGGAGATGCTGCCCTTGGTGCTGGCTGTGGAAGACTCAGCCCCACAGGGCTGGAAACATCAGTGAGGTGTGGGGCCTCTCGTCCCCCTTGCTAAGCAGGACTGTCCACACTCAGAGCACCTGGGGTGCACGGATTGGCCAGGATGAGGCAAACCCTCAGAGGCCGGAGCCCAGTCCAGTGACAGGACTTCCAACGCCCCAGCCTGAGGCAGGGTGGAGCCGAGAATCTTCATCACCCTGCAGAAAGATCCTGCCGGCGGGTGGTCTTGCGGCCTGGGGTCTCATCTGAGCTCACATGGCTGCACACGCATTAGCCAGCCCCCTGCTGGGTGAAAGCCTGCTGATGCAGTTAGCAGCTGAATTCCAGAGAAAGAAGCCCCGCACGCACAGTCTGGACCCCTGGGGCGCCATCTGCGTGTGTGCAGAGCACGTTTTGTAAAGAACCGGCCAAATGCATCTCGCACGAGGTCTTCCTGTCACAATATTGAGATTGCTTTGCAGTCTCTGGGGTCAGATGCTCACAGCTGTCAGCTCGAGGATGCAAAGGACTCGGTGGACAGAAACCACACAGTGGGGACCAGGACCAGTGAGCAGACAAGTATTCCTAAACACAACCCCCGCCCCAAGCAAAGGCCAACTGCTTGTCTGCTTGGCTTCAGAGCCAAAAGGGACTCTGGGGGAGGGCTGGGAGGCAGGGTACTGGAAAGCTATTCACACTCTGAACGACATAGGTTGGGGCTCTGTAACTTCTTGTCTGTAGCTGCAGACTCCGAGGGGCTGAGGTGGGGAGGGTACCAGGACGATGGGTGCCCAGAGGCTGCTTGGTGCCCGCCACCCCAGGGCCTTTGCACTACTACCCTTTGCCTACAGAGCCCACTTTCCTCAGGCCACCTCCTCAAAGACACCTCTTCTAACCACCCTCTGTGACCTACACCCAGACTGACAGCCTCTGTTTTTCTTGATATAAACATCCAGAACATTCTCTTCACAGCTCTAGCATCACTCGACCTTCTGAGTTTGTTGATTCTGTTCTCCCAGAGTGCAGAAGCTCTCTTATGGTTGCTTTATTTTCTCAGTAGATACAGAAAGCACAGCCATCCGCTGAGAGTGGCGCCTTCAGGGAAGACAGGTGTACAGGGGCGAACACCCTGCCCTGAGGCTTCGGACACCGCTGAGGGGTCCTGGCCAAACCATGACCAAATGGACCCAGAAACATGTTTGGTGTATGCTACCATGAACAGAAACCAGATTCTAGAAACATTTGAAAGTCCAGGTTTGTATAACATGAGTAACCCTGCTTCTAAGTCTTTTTTTATTTCATTTTTAGAAACAAAAATTTTAGGTTGCACTTATTATTATCTAATTAAAACATTGTATTGTAGCAACACATTTGTTCCATCCTCATTTTTATATTTGTCAATATTTATACATACTCTCACTGAAGACAAAAAGTGTATTTGAAATCTAGATAAGTAGTATCATTTTTAACCAAAGGAGGAGGGGTGTTTCATTCAGTTACCTTTCCAAGGACTGTGGTCAGAGCTCCATAGGTTTCCCTCATCACTCCAGATGTGCTGCAGAGAGCCCCTGCCTGGACTCCAGATGTGCTGCAGAGAGCCCTTGTCTGAACTCCAGATGTGCTGCAGAGAGCCCTGGCTGGACTCCAGATGTGCTGCAGAGAGAGTCCCAGCCAGACTCCAGATATGTTGCAGAGAGCCCCGACTGGACTCCAGATGTCCTGCAGGGAGCCCCAGCTGGACTCCAGATGTGCTGCAGAGAGAGCCCCAGCTGGACTCCAGATGTGTTGCAAAGAGAGCCCTGACTGAACTCCAGATGTGCTGCAGAGTCCTGCTGGATTCCAGATGTGCTGCAGAGAGAAAGCCCTGACTGGACTCCAGATGTGCTGCAGAGAGTGCCCCAGATGGACTCCAGATGTGTAGAGAGAGCCCTCTTGGACTCCAGATGTGCTGCAGAGAGAGCCCCGGCTGGACTCCAGATGTGCTGCAGAGAGCCCCAGCTGGAATCCAGATGTGCTGCAGAGAGCCCCAGCTGGAGTCCAGATGTGCTGCAGAGAGAGACCTGGCTCAACTCCAGATGTGCTGCAGAAAGAGCCCTGGCTGGATTCCTGATGTGCTGCAGAGAGAGCCCAGGCTGGACTCCAGATATGCTGCAGAGAGCCCCTGGCTGGGCTCCAGATATGCTGCAGAGAGCCCTGGCTGGATTCCAGATGTGCTGCAGAGAGAAAGCCCTGGCTGGGCTCCAGATGTGCTGCAGAGAGAAAGCCCTGGCTGGGCTCCAGATGTGCTGCAAAGAGAGCCCCAGCTGGACTCCAGGTGTGCTGCAGAGAGTCCTGGCTGGACTCCAGATGTGCTGCAGAGAGAGCCCCAGCTGGACTCCAGATATGTTGCAGAGAGCCCCTGCCTGGACTCCAGATGTGCTGCAGAGAGCCCTGGCTGGGCTCCAGATGTGCAAAGAGAGAGCCCCAGCTGGACGCCAGGTGTGCTGCAGAGAGACCCCCAGCTGGAATCCAGATGTGCTGCAGAGAGTCCTGGCTAGACTCCAGATGTGTTGCAGAGAGAGTCCTGGCTGGACTCCAGATGTGCTGCAGAGGGAGCCCTGGCTGGACTCCAGATGTGCTCAGAGAGAGAGCCCTAGGATTAGAAGGGAGAGCCAGGTAGACAGAGCCCCCTTATGCCCAGTCTGGGCTCCTGCCTGGCACAGGGGCCGCATGCTCTGTGCCCCTGGATGGTGAGGGCTTCTGGTGAGCCCTGCCCCCATTCTAGCATCTTCAGCTGGGACAAGAACCTTGAGTCATAGGATCAGCCAGAGAGACACCGTTGACAATTTCCCCCTGCCCTTCAGACCCACAGCTCTCCATTTAGGACATGGCTGTGGTGAGGGGTAGGTGGTGAGAGAGGGACTCTGGATTCCATGCTGCCATGGCCCTGCCCCCAGGTGAGCCAGCTGAAGACAGAGCTGCTTCCCTGCTGGTGCTTACCTGTTACTTAGGGCCTTCACCCTCTCCCTCCGTTCCTCCCCAAGCCTGGCCCTCCTCACAGTCTGCAGAAGCTCACCTTCCATGCCCGGAGGACAGTGGCCCCATGGGGCTTCACAGACCCCCCCCCGGCGTGGCCCACACCTCCTGCATGTCCTCACAGGGCTGGAGCCTCAGCCTCTCCCCCTGGGTGATCTCCACACTCTGAAGACGTGTTCTGGCCATACCTACAAAGTGACTCCTCGTTCCCCGCCACATTACCCAGGCACAGCCTATATCCCCTGTGGGCTCACCCATCCCCACTTGGTTTTCCGAGGTCCACAGCCATCCCGACTGCACGTTTGCTCCAGGGGCCGCACTGACACTCAGCTTCCTCAGCACGTGACCACAGACACCCAGGACAACACACAACTCAGTAAGCTCGGCAGTTCCTCTGAGCTGTACCCCCCGCTCGGCGCTCTGCGGGAAGTTCTGTTCTGCTGGCTCAGGGCTGCCTCCCCTTCCTCCTGTCCTCCAGGCTGGCAGTTCATCTGCACCATCTGCTTGGTGTCTCCTGGGTGTTGAAAACAAGCAGGGGCTCTGTGTCCCCCATGCTCCCCATGGCCATGGCCAAGAAAGCACCCCAGAGCCCAGGATCAGACACAGAGGATAGGACAGCATGAGATGGAAGCATGAGCATCCAGAATAACGAAAAATAAAGAAGACCGTAGAGTCATGTGGGGTGTGGCAAGTAGTTTGCTAGCAGATGTGTAACTGGGACCAAATGCAGAGAAGAGAGAAAACAGGGCAGAAACATGTAAAGCAAAACCCCCCGGTTGTACTAAGATCGATGAATAATATCCACCCACAGATTCAAGAAGCTCATGAACTCCAGGCTATTCAAAAAGTTTACACAGAGACAATGTGATAAAACTGCTGAAGACCAAAGCTGCAGAGCAAATGTTAAAAGCCAGAGGAACGTGGGATCGACATTACAGCCCGCCAGCCAGGAAAGGGAAGGGCCCCAGGGCTGCCATGCCCCCCACAGCTCTTTCCCCCTAGAGCAGCAGGATGGGTTGCTGCCCCAATGCCCATCCCCAGTGGGCATCCGACCAACAAGGTTAATGATCCTGAAGAGCTGGTGGGTTTTGCTTGCTGGGTTTCCCACCTTGTTGTTCTTCCAAGTTCTCCTCTGCAGACGTCTGCACTTGTGCCCGCCCCATCACGGTTTTAGAAGCTCAGCACAGGAGAGGTATTCTGCCCCAGGCTCTGGTGTAGACTTTGAAGTAGGTGCCGGGATGAGTTAAGACTTTGGGGCTGTTGGGATGGAATGAATGTATTTTGCATGTGAGAAGGACATGAATTTTGGGGGCCAGGAGGCAGGATGCTATGGTCTGAATTGTGTCCTCCAAAATCCATGGGTTGAGGCCTGTCTGCTCCGGCCACTATAACAGATGATCATAGACTCGGGGGCTTATAAATAACAGAAATTCATTTCTTTCAGTCTGCAGGCTGGGAGTCCAACATCAAGGTACCAGCACATTCGTGTCTGGTGAAAGCCTGCTTCCTGGTTCCCACATGGGCTGCTCGCTGTGTGCTCATGTGGAGGAAGGGACAAGGTGTTTTCTGGGGTCTCTTTTATGAGGGCATTAACCCCACTCATGCAGGCTGCATCCTCAAGAACTAATCACCTCCCAAAGACCCCACCTCCTCATACCATCACAGTGGGGGGATTACATTTCAACCTATGAGTTTTGGAGGGGCACCAACATTCAGTACATAGCAAAGCCCTGACCCCCAATGTGACTGTATTTGTAGATCGGGGCTTTAAGGAAATAGCGAGGTTAAATGAGGTCACTGAGGTGCATTCTCATTCAGGCAGAACTGTCTCTTCCAGGAAGAGACACCAGAGAGCCCCTGCTCCCTCTCCCTGGACACATGGAGAAGGCGGCCATCTGGAACCAAACTGTCTGGCCCCTTGGTCTTGGTCTTCCCAGGCTCCAGAGCTCAACCGTTGTTTCCACCACCCGGCCTGAGCAGACTGAGAGACTCTAAGTCCGGCTGACAGAACAAGCAGACAAAAGTATCAGTCAAGAGCCAACTGTCTGAACAAGACAACTGACAGACTTGATCTCGATGACGTGTCGAGAGCTCTGTGTCCAACAACAGGAGACACACTCAAGTACTTGCGAACGCAGCTGACACGTGCGAGTCAGCAAATTTCAGGAGAGTGAAATCACTCCGGTTGTTCTTGGACCACAGGGACATTCAGCTAGAGATTAATAAGAAAAAATAACTAGAAAATCCCATCTTTTGAAATTATGCCACAATTTCTAAGTAGCCCATGGTACAACAGAAGAAATCATAATGGGAATCAGAGAATATTTGAAACTGGGAGATATTAAAAATATATCAAAATATGTAGTTGCAGCTAAAGCATTTCTAAAGGAAAAGTCAAGTGTTGGTGCATGCATCAGAAAAGGAAAGAAGCTGAAAATCCACGACTGAAGCATCTACCTCATGGGGGGAAATTAATCTCAACCCCTCCCTCACAGCTGTGGCAGAAACCCAGGCCAGGTGGAGTGCTGATCTACACGCCAAGGATAAAACAATTTAAGCTATACAAGGGACTACAGCACATCTTCTAGACCTTGGAATAGGAAAAGATTCCTTAAACAGGACACAGCAAGTGTTACCCATAAAAGAAAACAATGTCAAACTGGACAAAATAAAACTTAAGAACTTCTGTCTAAAATACTCTAAAGAGAGGGAAGAACAAGCCACAGAGTCAGTGTTCACAGAACAAACCTACGAAGGACTCCTAGCGGGATCATCTCAAGAACACCTGCACAACTGAGGAGAAACAGACAACGGCCCGCTACACCCACACCCACCAGGACAGGCAAAGGGCGAACCACCACGACAGTGCGGGCTGAGGGTGAGCAGCGCCGTACCTCGCACGACCGCGAGGAGGGACGTCTGAAAGGCCATCTGGCCGTTCCTAGCGAAGCTGAACTCGGTGTGCACGTACGTACGTGCACCCATCATGGCAGCCGCTCGCGGGAAACAAGCCAGCTGTCCACCACGGGGGAGGAAGACGTGAACCGGGGCACATCGGACGGCAGGATACTGCCCACGACCCGCGGACCGGCCTCCCACCTGTAACGGGAGCTGAAGGAGGCAGACGCAAACGGACCCTTAGACCGTCCAGGCTCCCACACTGTCCCACCACCGACCCGGCAGCCTAAACATCAGCTTCTTTCTCACAGTCTGCAGGCTGGACGTCCAACGTCAAGGCCCCAGCACATCTGGTGTCTGAAGAGACCGCTTCCTGGTTCCCAGACGGCCACCTTCTGCTGGGCCCTCCCGTGGGGGCAGGGGCGAGCCGCCCTCTGGACTCTCCCCTCGAAGGGCATTAAATCCCATCACGGGGGCTCCCCCCTCATGGCCTAACCACCTCCCAAAGTCCCCACCTCCTCATAGCGTCACCTTGGGGGGTCGTTTTCAACCTGGGAATTTGGGGAGGACACAAACACTCTAGAGAAAACAGACAACTTGTAACTCCACTCACGCAATCCTCAAAACCAGGCAAAAGCAATCCACAGTGTCAGAAGTGCAGCATTACCGACCCTTGGGAGGTGCTGAGTGCAAGGGGCGCTGTCACACGGAGGTCCGCCCTGTGAAATTTCACCCATCTGTACACTCATGACTTATGCGGTTGGGCTATATAGCTTATATTTCAATAAAAAGTTAACTAAAAATCAAAACAATACACACAAAAAACTGTAAACCCGTCCCTCCAGGCTGGAGGAGAAAGGTGATGAAGCAGGGCATACAGTGCGACCCCACGCTGGTAACCAGAGCGTGTGTGCACAGAAATGGGATACACACCAACATTCATTTATTTAAAAATATTTATTGGGCATGTGCTGTGTGCCGACACATACTTTATCTGGAAGACGTCTCTACAACTGTATTTTCCATGCAGAGTCCCGTCACATGCGTTTCCAGCTGCAGGCCCTGCACGGCTTGCAGGGACCCCACACTCTGCACGGCGCAGGAGGGACCAGGGCAGCAAGGACACCATGACACACGATGCGTGAAGAGCCACTGTCACAGGAGTACGAGGTTGATGCGTGTGTGTCCTACGAGTTTAGAACGAGACCTAGCTAGGGACACTGTGCCACCGACTCACCCACAAGCCGGCACCGTGGACACCACTGGTGGACACCCGGAGACACAGCCTACTTCTAGAGGACGGACACGGGCAGTGACGGCGGTGGGGGGCTCCCGCCCAGCGCAGCGCAGTCGTCGCTGGCCGACCCTGACCACGGGACCGAGCCCACAGACGCGGGCGCTGCCGCCCGCCAGGCAGCGAGAACGTGGGCCCCCGTCCCGGTGCGTCTCCGCTCGCTCGGGTTCACTCCTGCAGTGTCTGCACACTGCTTCCCACGGAACTTCAGCTGTCATCTCCAGATGGGAAAGACTTTCTCTCCACCCTGAAAAAGACAAAACAAAGCAATCAAATCAGAAATCACTTCAGTATGATTAACATGCAGTACTTCCTAATAACAATATTTTACAAAAGAACGACATTTAGGTGCAGAAATTTTTTTAATGACAAACATTAAAACTTATACAATTAGCATAAAACAAAGTATAAAAGAGGTATTAAAACATAAAGAGAAGCCCTCTGATTTTCTTTTCTGCCCCGCACTAACCCATGAGAATCCCCCGCTCAGCAGCCTCTGGGAGACACAGGCCCCGGGCCCCACCTGGCCACAGTTTCACCGTGGGCGGGATGGTTCCTCAGCCCTTGAGCCGCTGCCACGGTGGGAAGGCGACCCACACCACACGCCTACATCACGCACCACCGGCAGTGGGTCAGCCCCCAGCCCCGGCTCTCCACCGGGGCCTCCTGGACACGCGAAGGGTGGACCTTGGCTGGGCTGGGCCTCTGCCCTCACAGACTCACCTCCTCGCCCTCTGATTCCTGTTCTGCAAGTGACAGCATTCACTTCCCATCGGGAGGGTCAGGAAAATAACACAGCAGAGGAGGCCATGTGGTCTGGCCACGTGATCACCCCAGACCCGTCTCCCAGGACCAGCGCCCCAGCACCTGACTTGACAGCTAAGTCTCTTACTTTCTGCGATGTGGGGTCTTGTGTGGAAGTGACGGACCAGCTCAGCGCCACGGACATGTGCCTCCTCCACACGGGGTTTCTCTGCAACACAACCGAGCCTGTGACCACATCTCCCGTGAGGACGGGGACAGGCTCGTCCATCATGAACAACACCTGCTTCCAGTGGGTGGTGCTGCAAGACACAGGGCATGAGGTCACCTCTCTGGAGCCGGACTCTCAGGCTTACCCGCGCACGGGACAGACACAGCCCAGCCCTACGACCGGGACGGCCTGTGTGTGTTGCAGGGACTGAGTTACAACCCAGGGCGGACGCAGCTCCTGGACGCTGCCCAGATTCCGGGAGAGTGAGGGCAGCTGGTGCTGGTGGCTCAGAGGACACATGGTCGGGCACAGGCCCCTTGCATCCTGGCACAGCAGGCATCTACCCAAAGTCCCCCGCGCAGTCTCTAAGCTGCCAATGCCCGAGATCTAGTCTCTGCAGTCCAAAAAAGTGATTATTCCTGGGAGAGTCAGGCGGAAGGTGAGCATGACAACTGTAACATTTGGGAGAAATGGTCACAACTCCCAAGCTCTTTAGGTTCTACCGGCTCTGAGAGCAGGGCACGACCGCCTCTGGCCGACACCTGGCGTGCACCCCACGGCCACGCTCACCGGCTCACCCTCCCTCCTGCCTCACCCACTGTGAGAGTCTCTCTCCGCCTTCACAGAGCGTTTGTCCCCTGTCTGCACCCTGCTAGCCCCACCCCACCTGTGTGTGGACACACTGGGGGAAGACCACCCAGGCACATGACTGTCCACTGGGTTTCTCGTGTTCCTACCCTCATCTGGTGACAGCTCGCATCTGTGCTGGCCGGATCTGGAAGGAAGGCTGGCTGGAGCCCCAGCCCTGCCACCGCCACAGGACACTCAGCACACAGAGCACACAGCCCCTCGGCTCTGCCCCGCTTTACAGAAGGACGTCTGGGGTCCTTCTGGGCCCACTGCCACAGCCAGCATCTAACCCAGACGCTGCTGCAACCCTCCCTCGTCCAGGGCAGTTACTGAACAGGACAACAAAGGCCCCAGAGGCAGGCAGCGTTTCCAGGGGGGCTGCCATGTCCAGCACAGAAGCAGACGACGTCAGCTTCCCAGGATGCTCGAGCAAGTGAGCAGCATCAAAACGTTACTGCATAAAAAATTTGTCTCGAGGGGCGCCTGGGTGGCTCAGCCAGTGTCTGCCTTCAGCCCAGGTCATGATCCCGGGGTCCTGGGTTCAAGCCCCACGTCGGGCTCCCTGCTCAGCGGGGAGTCTGCTTCTCCCTCTGCCCCTCCCCCTGCTCGTGCTCTCTCTCTGACAAATAGATAAAATCTTTTTTTAAGAGATTTGTCTCAAGAGGCACTGACCTTCCCCCAGGAAGTCTGAGTTAAAAGCCCCTAGAGCTCTGTGGACTGTGTTTGTGTGAGACCATGGGAAGCTAAAGCAGCGTCCGGGGCAACTGAGGAAGCCCAAGTCTGCTCCTATGTACGCAGGGGTCAGAGGGCAGCCCACGGAAGCCCAGTGCAGGGGCGGGTGGGGCACGGCCCCGGGACTCGCCCACCCTCTGCCTGCACACCCTGCTCGAGGACCAGGGCAGCCTGGTCTGCAGAGCCCAGGCCAACGAGCCAGCACGGCCAGATCTCTGCCCACGGCTGCCATGCTGACAACGCGCCGGCTGGCCAACCGCGCCCGCTCCTCCGGGGCTGCTGTGCGGAGCCCCCGCGGGAGGCGCACACTCACGGGTGCAACGGGCCTGTGCTCAGCACCAGCTGGGGCTCATCCTCCTCCAGGCTCTGAAACCGGACACTGAACCAGGCTGTGAATCCATGCAGAGTGCCGGCTTTCCTGATCTCAAAGTGCAGCTCGCCTTTCATTGTCTGTTCAAGCAAATGATAAGAAAGGGGCATGGTTTCCGTAAGCACGTGACACCAGGCCGCAAGGGTCTCCCCGAGCAAGAATTAGCAACTGTCCTCCGCCTGGCCCCACCTCACAGATCCCACCTCCCTGCACCGCACTCAGCAGCCCCACCGTCTAGTTCAGTAACTACGACTGTAACTTGCTAGTTTAGTTGAACACAGCAAACACCACATAAAATTTCCTCCTCCGGAAAGTATTAAAACTGATATCATAAATTCAAATGCTGCAGATAATCAGAAAAGGTTTCAAGCAATTTGGGCCTCATTTGCCCAAATTTGAGTGGAATACTGTTTCTTCTCAATTCTTTGCATCAATAAAGTTCCAGGCTGGGTCTCTATTCTGCAAAGCTGAGTGCAGAGTCCAGAGCTCAGTCCCCACGTTGTTCTGCCCATCTGAGCCCCAGCAGGGGCTCCCAGTGACCCCCACTCTCTCCTGCACCTGCACCTCCCAGCACACCCTTAAAATGAGATCCTCCCGAATCCACACGCGCCACCTCGTGGCAACAGGGCGTAAGTAAAAGTAAGAATTAAGAATTCTGTCATCAACAGTAGCGAAAAAAATTTTAATTGAAAGGCCTTGAAGAAACTGGATATAATTGATTAGAATCTGAAGATGCTGAAAATATTAAACATATATATAAGAAGAACTGATGATGTTAAAGAGGTTAGCAATAAAGAAAATAATGTAAAATATAAATACAAAATCAGAGCATAAAAAAAGACTGGAAAAATCAAAGGCAAGTTCATAACATTCGCACGGAAGTCTCGGCGTGTGTGTGCCGCTTCCTTACGGTGAAAGGGAAGCGCGCGTCTTCTCTCACCTCTAGGTCGGCGATCTGCACGGTTCTCATGTCCAGCTGTAAGATGGTGCATGGTTCAGAGAGACAGTCTTCTGGTTTCAAAATGTGGTTGTACTTGGGCTTCGAAAAAAACTCCTTAATTGCTAAAGATCTAGGGAAAGAGTCAAAGGCACTGCTCTGAGGCGTGTACCACATCTCAGGCCGGGACACACACACGCACGTCCACAGCACTCGCTCTTTCCCTCCGGCATTAGCAGGAATTCCAAGCCATGGCCAGCGCACGAGGGCACCGAGGCAGGGCTGGAGGGCTCCCACCTCCATCCTCCTCACGGGGCCTCAACACACAGAAACCAGCCTTTCCCACACGGGCAGTGCCCGGACCCACTTCGAGGCCCTCCTCCTGACCTGTGGACAGAAGGTCCACGGGAGCCTCCCACGGGTCCCTCGCCTGCCTTCACCTCATTACGTGGACATTCCATCACCTCGCAGAGTAAGAAGGTGAGGACCGGACCTGAGATCGTCACGGCAAATAAGATACTCCTGTTGTGGATGGCCCAGGAAGAAATGTACTGAACCAGCAAGTAGCGCCCGACTCTCAGGAGGGGTCCCTGCATACAGGTGCTGAGCCCCTGCACGTCGTCTCGTCGTCACCCCGTCTAACCCCCGCCCGTTCCACTGCTGAACGCGGTGCTTGCCCAAAGCACCTACCATTCACCACAGAAACGCTTCAAAAATCAAGCACAGCACTAACTTCTGAAATAGCAGTTAAAAGTCAACATTTTAAATAAAGATGCCACGATATGGACATATTTTTAGTATTTTCTGATAAAAATAATTATGCACGTATAAGGAACTGGGAAAATCTAGAAAAGGACAAAGAAAAAACTTGAATTTCCCATGCCCTTGCCTCGGCACTCGGATATATTTAGTCATTTTCTCCCCCGGACATATATTCATATATGTTTTTATGCACAGTAGAAGCCATTCTGTAGACATGGTCTGTGTCCTACCACTTTCACCGTCTCTTAATCCATTGGGTGGACATACAGCAACCCAGCCACGTTCCTTTGGAACACTGTCTGTTCCCCACGTTGTGTGTATGGGAGCACGACGTGGCACCGGGACAGATGGGGGTGGACGCCGGACACCAGCCTGCAGGGCCCCCCGCACCCACAGCTCTGGGCACACGGGCTCGTTCCCCCATCTCACCTGCAGCTCAAACAGCACCAACTGCTGTCTAATCTTTGTTCATCTGGTAGGCAAAAATGGCATTTATTTTAATTTGCATTTCAATCACTAATGATGTTGCGATTTCTTTCAAGTATCAACTGGTGACTATTTAGTTTTTGTGACTTGCTTATTCCTGTGACTTGGCTGTAATTTCACTGGACATACATCTTTTTCTGACTCTAGGATCTGTCAGCTAGCAACTTCCTCTAAGTAGTCGCCGCCTTTTTAAATTGTATTCATGCTGCTGACACACAGACGTCGATTTTTACAGACTGAAGTCCAGTGCCGCCTGCCTTCTTCCTGTTGACTTCCCAGCTAAAGCCTGACACAGAGGCCCCCACGGATTCCTGTACCTGATGCAGATGTTTTAACACAAAACTCTTAAACCCATGTGAAATTAAATTTCAATGTACAGTATGAGAGAAGGAAAGAGGTTTCAAGGGGCTCACCAATGGCCCAGAACACTCTGCCACCTGTGCCCCTCACGCCCCACCTCTCGCACACACGTTCTGCGCGTGTCCATCCTGTGCCGCTGCTCTGTCCTTCCTTGTCTCAGGCCCACTCTGCCTTCATCCCGGTGCCTCCAGCTTAGACATTACACCCGGCCACATCGGAACCTCCTCGCTGCTCTATTGTCAACCCTCCCAGCCCCGCCTGCCCATTTTCCCCTAGACAACGACAGAACAGCTCTGCCGGGGACCTCTCCTCTCCAGCCCCTCTGGGGCTCGGGTCGAGAGTGCAATGCTTCAACATGTTAACTGGGGAAGATTTCTTACCTTTGCATTATCATCTCGTCTTTTGAACTGTTTAGAAGAAACCACAAAGGCCCAGAGCCCCCCTTCGGGGCAGCCAGCAGGCACCCACGCTCACCTGGCCCCCACTGCGTAAGCGAGGCTCCCTGCAGATCCTGACCAGCGGGACCCTCCCCCACGTTCCAGGCTGACGCTGGTGCCTCCGAACAACCAGGGCATGCTAGCTTCTGTCACGTCCTCTTACCAAAGGCAACACCAAAACCACGAGGCCGTGTCAGCCAATCATTTTCTATTTCTATTTCTACCTGAAGTCCAACTGTACAAGCGTGTCCGTGTGTTAAAACGAGGACAGCAATTATGCTGAGCTGCAGCACTGCTTCCTTTGCAAACTGCCAGGAACAACTCCACAAATACATTTTCTGATCCTTTCAAAATGAATAGCTCTTAGTAGGAACACGTATTTGTGTGTTAACAGACCACATATTTAGAAAGGCCTGGTTTCTAACCATGACCACATTTTTCCCATTATATCTGAGAACTTAGACTGCAAAAGCCTTGTCATTTCCCATCACATCTGTTACGAGTTTGAAGGCATGAAAGTCAGCGTGCGAAGCTCTCAGGCCTGTGAATGAATTCAGATCCGCGTCATGGCAGGCCCTACGACGGAGGAGGCACTGTGTGTCTAGCAAGCCCGCGGCGCGCCCAGCCAGGCGGCCAGGAACACGCGGGCGCGCACCCCGCTGCACTCACTTGAGGGCGCTCAGGTTGAACTCGTAGGCGTTGTCCCAGAAGAGCACCTTGCTGCGGTAGTCTCTGTCCGCGCTGCAGGGCACCAGGTGCAGCGCGGCCGTGGTCGGCCAGATGACCCCGTCCTCCTTCAGCCACACGTCCCGGGCGTACAGGATCGACTCAATCATGAACTCAAACTGCACAGGAGGGAGACACACAGGGGACATGGTGACTGAGGCCCGTGCCTGCGACAGACGGTCTGGGAGGACTTACCTCGTACCCACACCAGTGGTGTCGCTGGTCCCTACCCCAGCCTGGGGTGGAGTCACACCAGCTCACACTGCACTGGGTTCACAACTGGGCCTGGCCGACGGGAGAGCCCTTCCCTCTCACCATCTCTGTCAGCCCAAGTCCACTGCAACTCCATTTTTAACAGCCCCGAAGCACTGCAGAGTTTTCACTGTAAAACCGTATAAATCTGGCCTCTGGGGTATTCTCAGCATTTTCGTAACCCTGTAAGTTGACTGAGATCACTTCTTAAAAACATGAAACATTAAAGCAGGCATGCCACGGAAGTTCATATGGTACTTAAGTCATAAGAGCAGCTTAACGCCACCTCACACCCTCAGAACGCACCGGACAGGTGGCATGTGATGCCTGAGATGGGCAGCGGGGGCTGGGAGCAGCCCCAAGAAGCCAGCCTTTGTGTCTGAACCAGGGAGTGTGTGGGGAGTGTGCAGGGACCATGCAGGGAAGACCAGAGGCACTTCATCCTGCAGCCGATGGGAAGCCCCAGAGGGGCTTTTTCTTAAGTAACTTCAGGCAGTTTTTATTACAGAAGTAGTTTATGTTCAGTATGGAAAAATTCAGAAAACTCAGAAAAGCACAAACAGAAATAAAAGTCATGAGTAAACCCAGCACCCAAAAGGAACCATTGTTTGCTTGGCAGCTTATCCTCAAGGACTCTTCTTCACGTACACACACATGCACACGTGTGAAAATTGTATACAGATAATTTTTAATTTTATTTTGTTAAATTACCAATAGTAAGTCAGTCTACAAATTTTAACACTTCTTTGGATCTGTGTAACACAACCACAATCAGGATATGGAACAGTTCCATTACCCCAAAGCACTCCTCGTGATATCCTTTGTGGTCACCTCCTCCCACCACCTCCAACCTCTGGAAGCCACAAACTGGCCTCCCTGTGGCTTTGTCTTTTTGAGAATGTCACATAAACGGAATCCTACAGTACACACTCTTCGGAGACTGGCTTCTTTCACTCATAATATCAACTTCTTCATAGGCTAGAAGTTCTGTCCTGTGCTTTCTATCCTGTTCTGTGTCTTTCCTCGTTATAGTATCACACTGTTTTAATTACTCTATGTGACTTTAATGATGCCAGCATGTCATCTCTGGGGTTTGTCCATATTTGTGTATCAGTAGTTCATTCTTTTCTTTTTTTTTTTAAAGATTTTATTTATTTGGGGCGCCTGGGTGGCTCAGTCGTTAAGCGTCTGCCTTCGGCTCAGGTCATGATCCCAGGGTCCTGGGATCGAGCCCCACGTCGGGCTCCCTGCTCGGCGGGAAGCCTGCTTCTCCCTCTCCCACTCCCCCCGCTTGTGTTCCCTCTCTGTGTCTCTGTCAAATAAATAAATAAATAAAATCTTTAAAAAAAAAAAAAAGATTTTATTTATTTGACAGAGAGAGAGAGAGAGAGCACACGTAGGCAGAAAGGCAGGCAGAAGGAGAGGGAGAAGAAGGCTCCCCACTGAGCAGGGAGCCTGACGTGGGGCTCGATCCCAGGACCCTGAGATTGTGACCTGAGCCGAAGGCAGACGCTTAATGACTGAGCCACCCAGGCGCCCCAGTAGTTCATTCTTTATTGCCCAGTAGTATTCCACTGTGTGGATGTACCACAGCTGCTTATCCAATCACCTGCTGAAGGACACTTGGGTTGTTTGCAGTTTTTGGCAATTGTAACTGGAGCTGGTATGAACACTCACGTACAGGTCTGTGTGAGCACAGCCTGCTTCTCCAACATCAATACCCTGAAGTGTAATTACGGGGTCGTAGGGTAAGTGCACCTGTAACCCTATAGGAAACTGCCAAATGGTCTTCCAGGGTGGCTGTGTCATTACTGAGTTTTAGCTGTCCATGGCACGTGGTATTACTACAATTTTAGCCATTTCAATAGGCGCGTAGCGGTACCTCGTTAGTTTTAGTTTGTATGTTCCTGTTTAATGTCTTTTCACATGCTTATTTCTCATCCATCTATATATACTTTGGTACAAAGTCTCTATTCAAGTCTTTTGCCCATTTTTCACTTAGGTTGTTTACTTTCTTCCTGCTGAATTTTGAGAGTTCTTTGTATATTCAGGATACACATTAGATATGTGATTTGCAAATATTTTCTCCTAATCTTACCATGGCTTTTCATTTTCTTTTACAGAGCAGACATTTTTAATTTTGATAGTCTGGCGTATCAACTTTTTCTTTAATGGATCATGCTTTAAGAATCAACTAAAAACTCTTTGCCTAACCCATGAAGATTTTCTCCCAAGATTTCTTCTGAAAGTTTTATAGTTTTATAGTCCAAGTTATTAGATCTAGAATCAATTTTGAATTAACATTTTTGTAGAAGGTATGAGGCTTAAAAATGAAGCTCTTTTTTTCTTTCTTCTTTTTTTTATTTCACATATGGATGGCCAACTGCCAATATCTTCTAATGAAAACACTACCTTTTCTCCATTAAACTGATTTTGCTGCCCTGTTAAAATCAATTGGCTATAGTTTTAGGCATCTATTTCTCCATTTTATTCCATTGGCTTATGTGTCTACCCTTTCCACCAATACTACACTGTCTTGACTACTATGCTTTATGCTAAGTTTTAAAGTCAGGCAGCATGTAATTCTTCCAACTTTATTCTTCTTTTTATCAGCTGGGGCACTTGGGTGGCTCAGTCGTTTAAGCGTCTGCCTTCAGCTCGGGTTGTGATCTCAGGGTCATGGGATCGAGCCCCGCGTCGGGCTCCACACTCAAGCAGGGAGTCTGCTTCTCTCCCTCTCTCTCACTCTAAAATAAATAAACAAATCTTTAAAAAAAAAAAAGACAAAAGGTAACAAATGCTGGCAAGAATATATAGAAATGGGAACCCCTGAACATTGTCAGTGGGAATGTAACAGCCAGTGTGGAAAACAGTACGGAGGTTCCTCAGGAAATTAAAACTAGAAATACCATGTGATCCAGCAATCCCACCTCTGGGTTTATATCCAGAGGAACAAAATCATTATCTCAAAGAGGTGTCTGTACTCCTATGTTCACAATAACCAGGATATGAGAACAACCCAGGTGCCCACTGACAGGTGAATGGATCAAGTACGAGGTACAGACGTGACACGTGTGGGACATGTCGCCGCAGACAGGGACATGCACGACGGAGCACTACTCGGCCGTGGGAAAGAAGGAACCTCTGCCATCTGCAAACCCATGGGTGAAGCCAGAGGGCCTTGTGCTAATGAAAAAAGCCACAGAGATACACAAATACTGCATCATATCACTTATATGTGAAATCTTAAAAAAAAAAATTTGAAGTTGAACTCACAGAATCACTGAGAGTAAAAAAGTGGTTACCAGGAGCTCAGGGGTGAGGAAAACAGGGAGACATTGGTAAAAGGGTACAAACTGTCAATTATAAACTGAGTCAGGTCTGAGTATCTACTACATACCGTGGTGACTACAGGTGACAATGCCGTCATTGTGAGGTGACAGATGTGCTAACTCAGTGGGGCAGGGGGTGAGGGGAAGCTGTCGATAATGTACACAAATATCAAATCATCATCCTGCATACTTTACTATCTTATGACTTTATAATTATACCTCAATGGAAGTGAAGACAGACAACAGATAAATGGATCATACATAAAGAAGTGAGCTTCAAGAGAGATTACAACTGAGGAATATTTTTAAAAGTTGGAAATGGTCTACAAAGTGAATATAACATCAATTTATGAAAATATGAATCTTGTTCACTTTATCAAAGCATGTTCATATCAGGTTGTAAACCAACATGCGTCTGAGCATTAAATTAATTCACCCTTAATTTATGCTCATTAAATTCCTTAACTTTATTTGCTTAAAAAAAACATAAGAAAAAAGAGTGAAAGAAAAAAACAGGAACAAAGAACAGGAACAACAAATAGAACACAGTAACAAATATGGTAGATATATTAATCTGACTATATTAATAATCACTCTGAATGCCAATGGTCTAAATATACCAATTAAAAGACAGAGATTATCAGAGTGGATCAAAAACTAAGACCCAACTAGGCACTGTCTACAAGAAATCCACTTTAAATATACGGACACAGGGATGCCTGGCTGGCTCAGTCAGAAGAGCATGCAACTCGTGATCTCAGGGTCATGAGTTCAAGTACCACATGGGGTGTAGAGATTACTTAAACGAAAAATAAAATGAATAAATATACTGACACATATAAATTAAAAGTAAATGGATGGAGAAAGATATACGATTCTAACACTAATCAAAAGAAAGCAGGAGTAACTTGTTAATTTCAGACAGAGCAGGCTTCAGAGGAAGGAAGTTATCAGAGATAAAGAGGGCCATAGCATAACGATGAAGGGGTCAATTCTCCAAGAAGACATTATACACCTAACAACTGAGCATCACTGTGTGAGGCAAAAGCAAAGAGAGCTGCAAGGAGAAAGAGATGAATCAGGCACCCCTGTCTCAGAAAAGGACAGATCCAGCAAGCAGAAAGTCTGTAAGGACACAATCGAACTCAACACCACCATCACCAACAGGACATAATGCAAACCTACAGACCACTTCATCCAACAGCAGAACACACCTCCTTCTCAAGCTCACATGGAGCACTCACCAAGAGAGACACGTTCTGGGCCATAAAACACATCTGAACAAATTTAAAACAACAGAAATTATACAATGTCTGCTCTCAGAACACAACAGAATTAAACTAGAAATTAACAGAAAGATAGCTGGAAAATCAAAAAATACTTGAGAGATTAAAAAACACTTCTGGAAAAAAAACACACGGATCAAAGAAGAAATCTCAACAGAAATTTTAAAAATATTTTGAATATTGCCAAACTTTTTGTGCATTAATTGATAGAGTCATGTGAGTTTTCTTTTGTAGACTGTTAATACAGATCACACGGACTTATTTTTCCATACTGAACCAGCCTTGAATTCCAAAGCTAATCTCTTCTTTGTTAGAATGTTATTCTAACTGCAGGATTACATTTGCTAGTATTTTTGAGGATTTGTGCATTGATGAACATGAGTTATTAGGTTGCAGTTTTTGGTTTGGGTTTGGTATTAAGGTAATGCAGGTCTCACCAAATGAGCTGGGAAGAGTCTGTCCTCTTCCATTTTCTGAAAGACATTGTTCAGATATGGCGTTATTTCTTCCTGAAATGTGTTTGCATATTTTGCCAGTGAAATAATTTAGGTCTACAGATTTCTCTTCCGAAGGTTTTCAACTGTAAGTTCAATATCTTTATTAGTTATTTCATTATTCAGGTTATCTACTTCATTGCGAGTTAGTTGTGGAAGTCTGCAGTTTTCAAAAGAATGGATCTTTTTCATCTAAATTTCTGAAGCTACGTATGGAGAGAGAGACAGAGAAGGAATAACAATGAACTCAAGACCAGGTCAGTGTACTTCAAACTCTGGTCTTCTTTCCCAACATTCCTGCTACTATATGCTTTTCAAAGTCCTCAAACAGCGTCTCCCTGCACCCTGTCTTGGATCTATAGCTGTATTAACTGGGAGACAGGGTGGAGTGTGCTTACTCCATCTTACCTGGAACTGAAGCAAGGCCATTGCTATGTATGATTTTTTTTTTTTAATGTATTTATTTGAGAGAGAGGCAGCGTGAGTGCACAGTAAGGAGGGGCAGAGGGAGAGAGAGTCTTAAGCAGACTCCGAGCTCAGCACGGAGCCCCACACGGGGCTCAATCTCACAACCCTGAGATCACAACCTGAGCCAAAACCAAGAGGGGGACACTTAACCAACTGTACCACCCAGATGCCCCACTATGTATGGTTTTTAAAAAAACTGGACTCATATTGAACATGCTTTTTGGTGTTTTCAAAAATACCACCAACCAATGTTTTTTCTTTAGGATTATTACAAGTTTAAGGTGTACAGCATGGTAATTTGGTTTATATATATTGCGAAATGATTACAATAGGTTTAGTTAATATCTACCACCTCATATTGACACATTAAAAAGATAAAAACTTTGCCTTGTGATAAAACCTCCTAGATCTACGGCTGACCTTGGAACAAGCAGGGAATAGGGCACTGACTCTTCATGCAGCTGAAATCCACATATAACCTTTGACTCCCCAAAAACTTGATTACTAATAAGCTACTGGTGACCTAAAGCCTTAATAAGAGCATGAACAGTCAATCAACATGTATTTTGTTATTTATATTGTGTACTGTGTTCTTACAATAAAGTAAGCTAGAGAAAAGAAAATGTTAAAATCATAAAGGAAATACACTTACAGTACTGTCCTATATTTATAAAAAAAAAATCCCACGTGTAAATCCCATGTCCACGTGGTTCAAACCCACATTGCTCGAGCGTTGAAGGTGCTCTGGTAATGACGGTCCCACACATCTCACAGCAGGGCGTGCTGTCGTCGCCACGCTGTACATCATGGCCCGGGACTCACCTGTCTGCCACCTGAAGTCTGTACCCTGTGACCACAGTCCTCCCATTCTTCCCCCCCCGCCCCCTGCTAACCACAAATGTGATCCCTCTTCTAGGACTGTGGTGCGTGAGTTTTGTGTTGCTGTCTTTAGATTCCACATGTAAGTGAGATCATACCACATGTCCCTCTCTGACTTACTTCACTTAGCATAACGCCTTCAAGGTCTGTCCACGTCACAGATGGCGGGACATTATGGCGTCACGGCTGCCCTGCACTAAACAGAAGTCAGCGCCAGGAGAAGCACCAGGTGGTTTGACTGAGCACGACAGCCACGGCTCTCCCCAAGATGTTCTGCTCACAAGAGCCCGAACCCAGTTCACACCCCCTCCTTGGAATCTGCACTTCCTCGGCGCAACCCACGGCCATCCCGCGTGTCCCGGCGCCCCTTACCAGCAGGCAGGTCCCCATCCACTCGGATACCAGCACGTCTACCTTCTCCGGCAGCACCACATCCTCCACCTTCTGCTGGAACACGGTGATGATGTCGGCAAAGCCGTTCTGCATGACCAGCTGCCCTGTGTGCTGGGCCATCTCACTGGCCTCCACCGCATACACCTGCACGTCACAGGGCCGTCAGTGTGCGTCCCACCCACAAAGCAGCCTGTCATCTGCTCTCCCTGGGCCTGTGGCTACAGCCAAGTCAGAACCAGCCTCAGAGGAAACAGGGACAGAAGGAAGGGAGCGTGCTGGATAGCAGGGACAGCAGCTGGGCCACACTGTGCGACCTCCAACAGACGGAGCCCTGACAAGGGAGCTACCCCCAATCTTAACTCTACCTTCTGCCTGAAACAGACAGAGGGCTGCTGGTGGAAAGAAGCCTCTGCATGCACGCTGAGCACCCATCGCAGGGGCCCTAATGGGTCAGACCCAGTGGCCCGGCTCCCATACACACAGCCACATACCCCGTAACTGACACCGGAGATTCCCAGCACGGGTCTGAGAACAATCCGACATTCAGGATAGCAGTGGCTGAGACAATTTCAAGCCCAGGTTGTCAGAGGAAGGTCCTGAGTGCTACGTCTTGGTTCTGACAGCATCTGAACTCCAGGGACCACTGTCCTGCAGTTTCCCTTATGAACTAGGAGTTTCATCCACCTGTGTCAGGGGCCATCATGACCCTTCAACTCTGGAGGCCCCACACATGCTTTGAAGGGAAGAGGATGAAGGACCCCAACATGGGTCATAGAGACTGGTCTGTTCTGTCCCTACCAGGTGGTCCCTGCTCGGTGCAGGGATAACACTTGGATAGTGATCTACACAAGTGGCCCAGCCCCAACACAGGGACACAAGTGTTTCTCTATCTAACTGAAATAGACATTTTACAAAAAATATCCCACCACATGCAACTCACTCAGGTATTTTCTATTCCATCCTATTCTACTCTGTGCTGTTTGTGACTCAATAAGCGAGGTCATGACCCAACAGGCTCAGGGTGCAAGAACGCACCACCCGTTTCACCGACACGATGCCTTTGCACACGGATGACACTTCTCCAAGACTCAGCTCGGAGCTGCTGAAGGGCCAGCTGGGTCTTACTCACGGCTTTCGGCTGCGCATAATGTGCACAAAACAGGCTGATAATCCCAGTTCCACAGCCAACGTCCAGAATCACTTTATCTTTCAGGGATTCTTTATTCTGCAGGATAACGTTGTGGTATTTAGTGGTTCGTGGCTGGTCTGCCAACATTTCCAAGTGAAGTTTCTAGAGGAAATACACATTAGGAATCATTGCTTGTAATCTGAGCTGTGCTGAGCTCTGGTTTAAAAAGGAAGATCAGAGACTGAGCTAACCCCCTTGATCCCACCATACCACGCCTAAAAATATGAGCAACAAAAAGACACAAAAATCGAAAGACCTAAATATGCCA
Organism: Phoca vitulina; assembly: GCF_004348235.1. NCBI lineage: Eukaryota > Metazoa > Chordata > Mammalia > Carnivora > Phocidae > Phoca > Phoca vitulina. The sequence continues at coordinate 918,890 of NW_022589823.1, read as the reverse complement.
GTAGATAAAAATACAACAGTGAAGGAATGAAATGGAAGCTTCTGGAATCCTTCCAGTTCAGTGTGATGCTGCCTACAGCTTCTCCCTACACCTCCCCAACAGCCAGATGAGCAGAGAGGCAGGGGTGGACCACTCGGGAGGTGGCGCAGACATTGCCCTCCTGACCGCTGTTCCCACCTGAGACAGGAGCAACCACCAAATTCCCCATCAGGTACAACTTGGCCAAGTATCCACCAAGAGAGAATGTGGACAAGCCACCAGGAGAGATGCTAGAGGAGGCACACAGACCCCACATGAAACTATAGCTCCGGAGGGACGTGACAACCCCGATGACCCTCAGGGGGTGAGCTCAAGGCCCCCAGCCATGTCCAGAGGGAGGAAAACACATGAAACCCAAGATAACATAACACCCCATGGGAATCATGCTACTCCCCAGAGAAACAGAGAAAGCCTCCTCCAAATGGTCCCTGAAACCACGGGTGGCAGTCAGAGCCCAGAAGGGCTGAACCCAGAGCACCGTCCCCCACGCCCCACGCCTCGGGTCTCGAGCTGCACACAGCGCAGCTGCGAGGAAGCCACTGAAGCTACCCAGCCCAGGTCAGCACAGACAGGAAGCGCGCACAGGGCCTTCACGAGCCCACCGTGGCTCCGCACAGAGACACTGAGCACTGAGAAACAAAGAGACTGAGGGTCAGAGTGGACACAGTCAGGACTCAGCCATCCCGCCTGGAGCAGTCCACCTAAGTAGAAAGTCAGAACTAGGATGCTGAGGTGTACCGTGCTGACGTCAGGGGAAGAAAGTTGGGTGGTGGCATTATCATCACCCAAAATACACTTCAGATCAAAGAATATTCCCCGCAACAAAGAGGGTGAGGTCACAGTGACACCAGAATCACTTCAGCTAAAGGACGTAATTCTAAATAGTTTTGAACCTAGTAACAAAGCTTCAAAATATACAAAGCAAAAAGCAACAGAAATGCAACAAGAAATAGACAAATTCACAATTATGGTCAGAGACTCCCAACACCCTTCTCTCAGTAACTGATAGAGAAGTAGAAAAAAAATCAGTAAGGACATAGACTTGAACAATACTATCAAAACCAATTTAATCTGATATTTATAGAACACTGCACCCAACCAATTTTAATAACAATACACAAAAACCACCTAGGAATAGATTTAACAAGAAAGAGCAAGCACCCTATATGGTCAGAAACAAGGCTGAAGAAATGGGCAGTCAGTGTGATGTTACCATCATGTCACTTCTCCCTAAATTAATGGGAGACTTTCCACGCAATACCAATTAAAATGCCAGCCAATTTGGCATGGGGAAGGGTGAATAACAAATGATAATAAAATTAGCTTCAAAAAATTAAACAGACCAGCCTAGCCATCAAAGTACTAAAAAGTATGAGGACTGCTAGAGGCCCAGCTCTCCCAGATGTTTAAAAGCTTCAATAATGAAAAGCATCTGGAATGACAGAAAAAATGAACAGATCAATGAAACAAACAGAGATTACAGAACTAGACCATAGAAATTTAACATATGATAAACACGCATTTCATGTAATCAGGAAAAGGAGGCTCATTGAATAACTGATGCTGGAACAGCTGGGTATTTGTGGGGAAATTAAGTTGTAATTTTACCTTATTCTTTACAACTAGTAAACTCCAGACTGATTTAAATATTTCATTGTTAAAAATGGGGTCACAAAAGTACTAAAAGAAAGTGTGGACATTTATAATCTTGGAGGGAAGAAGGTCTTCGAAGTAGGACACAAAACCCAGAAGTCACAAACACAAAAAGGACAAATTAGACCACAGAAAGGTAAAAAGTTCCATGGGAAAAAAGAGAGGTGAGTGGTTAGTGTAATACGTACCATAAGTACGGGCTAACTTGCTTATTTAACATATAAACTGACAGAAATAAAAAGAAAAATGAGCAAATTATATGAAAGTTTACCCAAAAAAGAAGAAATAGAAATGGCCAACAAAATATAGAAGATGACCAATCTGACTTTAAAAAATGGAAACCGAAATCAAGAGATACCATATTTCACCTTTAAGATGAGAAATCCCTTGGCTTTGGATATGTGCGGTTGTGAAACGAGCATTCACCTACCCTGGTGGCGTACAGTCAGCCAATCTTTCTGCAGACTGGCAGAACTGGCAAGACCCACCAAAGTAAAAGAAATACATACACACGCCCTACAAATTTATCCAACAGAAAGTCTAGCAGAAGTTTAAAGATTCCTGTAAGAGGGAATCCATTACAGCGCGGCTTGTCATGGGGCAACACGGCAAAGCTGTTAAATAAGCAAATCACCAATAGGGTCCTTTTGAAATCAACAAAATACTCTTATAGTTTGAAAGCTCTAATCATGAACATACATCAGGGGCTTTTCATTTATTGTAACATGTTTAACTGTGAAACAGGACTTACCTCCCTAAAAAGCGCTTAGTTTGTCAATGCAGTTACATAGCGAACACTCATGCAACCACACCAGAACACTCGCCAGCACCCCACACCTTCCCACCCCAGCCTCACGGCCACGAAAGCCGGGAAAGAAAACCTCCCTTAAAATGGACAGGGGGTGCCCTGGGGGTGGGCAGGCTCAGCACTAGCCCTCCACCATGGCAAACTCCAAAGGAAGAAGCCTACTTTACTAACCCAGCAGGAGGAAGATTTTCCCCAGGCCTAGCAACGGCCCAGCCGAGGAGAGGCCGCCACCCTGCAAAGGCCCTCCGTCCCACACAGCCCCGCCCACTCCCCGCCTTCTCTGTAAAGAGCCTCCTCGCCTTGGGTCCAGACTGGCCCGTGGTGCCCCACAGGGCGCTTGTCCTCGGTTGCAGTTCCTCTGCTCTTCCTGAATAAACCCATTTTGCTGGTATGACAGTTATTTAATTTTTAAGGTTGACACCATCACAGACCCCCTGGTAACAGGAACCACCATCCTGATTCTCCGAGGAACCAGCTCCCTGATCACTTACCTTCATAAACATCTTTTAACACTGCTTTTTAACTTGATATCACTGAATCAAAAGTTATTCTTTGATGTCTTGCTTCTTTCACTCAACATTATGTCTGCAATGTTTATTCTGCACTCATCTGTTTTTATCTAGCTTTAAAATACAAACAGGGGCTGTCTGGTCCATAAGGTTATAGGTCTTCATCCAAATTGGGAAAAAAACCCCAAAAACTAATAAGCTAGTTATTTAGAGGTATTATTTTTGACTTGTGTAACGTTTTTGTATTTAAAATAAAATGTTACTATTTTTTAAATGCTGAGAAAAGTTCATAATCCCATTGCTCAGATAACATCTCTAAACCACCACGTGCCAATCCAGCCCACCACCTGCTTTTGTAGGGCCCGCAAGCTAAGAATGGCTTTTACAGTTTTTAATCGTTTTTTTTAAAAATCAAAAGAACATGCCATGCTCATTTCTTTATGGTTTTATGGCCGCTCTTGCACTACAATGGCAGAGATGAGTAGCCACACGGCCTGGTGAGCCGAAGAAAAAGTCTGCAAACCCTGCTCTGAACCATGAAGAGCAGCAGCCCAGCCGAAGCTAACTTTAAACCAGAGACAGGGCACCACCACCTCAGTGGTGGCAGCAGTACCAGGGTTCCGTAGCTGCCGAAGTACTCTTCATCCTGCCACGTGTCTTCAGGGTCACACTCCTCCAGGTGCTTCCCAAGGTGGTTTGCAGGGATGTACCCACAGCAGCCCGCGCGCTCGCCCCACCACCAATCAGCAGTCGTCTGTCTCAGGATGAGAATTTTTTCTCCTCTCAAGAAGCTGAGCTGGAAAAAAACATGCATAGAAGTCAAAATTCAAGAAAAACCTGTAGTTGGTATTTCAATTGTGGCTCAGTGATAAATCCCCCATCATTGGGGCCCAAATCACAGCTATTTCAAAAAGGACTCAATGGGTAATTATACAAACTCACAATTTCTGAAAATGATACCAAGACTTAGAGACTTTTGTGGAACATCTACATGAAAGAAAAGCACAGCTTAACTGATATTTTTTAAAGGAAAGAGTAAACATGTTTGAATGGCTTAAGGCAGAATTTCTCTACAGCCTCTTCACTGTAACTCAGTTAAGTGATAGCTGATTCATTTACTGGAGTAGAAAAAGCTACATTCAAGTCGATGTTTTTTTCAAGATTTATTTATTTGAGAGAGTGTGAGTGGGAGGGAAGGGCAGAGGGGAGAGGGAGAGAGAACCTCCAGCAGACTCCCCGCTGAGCACCGAGCACGGAGCCCGATGCGGGACTTGATCTCACAACCCTGAGATCATGACCTGAGCTGAAATCAAGGCAGATGCTTAACCATCTGAGCCACCCAGACGCCCCTCAAGTCAATACTTTTATTTTATAGCCTTATTTTTCATTAACTAGACTAGGTTCTAAATCAAGGTTTCCTAAAAGAAACTGGAGCAGGTGCTTCCTTCCCTCCTTCCTTACCCACGTATCTTCCACCTCAGGCTTGGCATCGGAATTTGTTAGGCTGGGAAGAGAAGGGTCCCTCACAGGTCTCATTTGGCTCTAAACATCTGAATACTTCTTTACTTAACTTTGGTATGACTTCTTCAAAATTTATATCTAATTCTGTCATTCAGCATGGCATTTAGCCGAATCCATAAAACATGGACCCAAGGCCCACGGCCCCTGCATGTGAGCAAGTGCTTAGGGTTACCTGCGTCTGGTCAGTGGCAGAATAGTCTGCAATGGCCACAAACTCTTCCGGGTGCACACCCTCCTGGAGATGCTCCTGGTCACCACACTCCACATGATCTTCTCCCTCCTGCTCAAAGCCAAGCAAAGAACAGGGGATGACTATGGGGCTTCTCTCTCTCTCTGTCCATCCTAATAACCAAAGGCCACAGGTTATTAGGATGGTTTCAAATGAAGATTCATGTGACCAGGTTTAATCATACAATTTGGATCATCTTCACTAGCAGGATCGAGGGATCTCACCCTCACTCCACCTTTACTGTTTGTTTCTAGTACAAAATTATTTGCATCCTAAGAAGATCATCAAATAAGAAAAGAGGCACTTTTAGTGTCTACTTGGTGACTGACCCTGATCACCAGCAACTCCTTCTGAAAGTTGTGACCGGCCCCAAGAGAAAGAAGACTTGTTTCTGGGCCTCACGCTCTCGGGACCTCATCAGACCCAAGGACAGAGCTGGGCAGGCTTCTGGAGGGTGCCAGTGACTGGGCACGACCCTCACGGCCTGACTTGGACCACACTGCTGCTCGCACAGGCTGCTCAGGAGCCGGAGGGGAGCCCGAGCCCACAGGCGGCTCAGGAGCCCACACACTGCCCAGTCTACACTTTCTACCCGAACAGGCTTGTCTGGAAGGTGTCCACTGGAGGTGGCAGGACCTCCAAGCACATGTTCCCGTTCAATGAAGCAACCCCGTCCCAACATATACATTTTTAACAAAGTTTCCTAAATTTAAACATAATTCATGTTCTTTGGAAAATGTGTGAGGCACACGTGTACGCAGAGGAAAATTAAAACCATCTGTAATCTCGCCCACTGGTCAGAAATAATGATGGTTAACACGTTAACATTTATATTTTTTCAGGCTTTATTATTTTTTTTAAGATTTTATTTATTTGTCAGAGCAAGAGAGCACAAGCAGGGGGAGTGGCAGACAGAGGGAGAAGCAGACTCCCTGCTAAGCAAGGAGCCAGATGTGGGGCTCGATCCCAGGACCCCGGGACCCTGACCTAAGCAGAAGGCAGATGCTTCACTGACTGAGCCACCCAGGTGTCGCTCTGGTTTATTTTTAAGATTTGTTTATTTTGAGAGAGAGAAAGAGCACACATGTGTGAGAGGAGGGGCAGAGAAAGAATTTCAAGCAGACTCCCTGCTGAGCACGGAGCCCAACGTGGGGCTCGATCTCACGACCCTGAGATCATGACCTGAGCCGAAACCAAGAGTTGGATGCTCAACTGACTGAGCCACCGAGGCGCCCCCAGGCTTCTTTTAAAGTGTACATATAGCATGTGCATCAGGGTGTTTACTGGGATCATGAAATTCTGCCTTGTGTTATGTTTCCCACTTATTAAATTCTTTTTTTTATTAAGTTCAATTAGCCAACATAGAGGACATCATTAGTTTTTGATGTAGTGTTCAATGATTCATTAGTTGTGTATAACACCCACTTATTAAATTCTGACCATTTTTCCTCTTTATTAAATTACTTCTAAATACTACATTGCTAACATCTGATAGTATTCCATTCTATGAATCATAACTTATTTATCCAATCTCCTAGTTTTGTACCCTTAAACTGTTTCCAGTCTATACAATTACAAATTATGTTAAGACGAACTTTCTTAAACATATGTCATTTTGTCTATCCATGACAATTTTCTTAGGATAAATTCCTGAATGGGAAAATGGCAGATTAAGATGCTGTGTACTTTTATAACTTTTAATGTCATCACCAAATGCCCTCCAGAAAGATGGTTCCTCAGACCTACATGCGAATAATGGAATGATTTTCCCACACCCTGATCAACAGTGGGCATGCCTCATCACTCAAACCTCTGCCACTCTGAGGCAGAAACACTGTCTTTGTTAGTTCCATTTGTCTTTAATTACTGGTGAGGGCAGACATGTTTTTCAAGTACTTATTGGTCATCTTTTTTGTTAGTCGCCTATTTGTGTCCTTTGCACATTTTCCTACTAGAGTAACATGATTAGTTTTATGCAGTTATCATTTTCTTTTTAGCTTGCCCTCCATCCCGTCCCTGCTCCAGCCACATCATCACCCTCTCACCACCGTCCCTAGTCCTCACCTGGCGTACGCCTCTCCCGCCTTCTCCATGTTCAAGTCACATACATGCACACACGCACTCACACACATGCACAGTTGTTCTTCTGATATAGTGTTTGGTGAAGGATGTCACAAACCCTTCTATTTATATTGCTTTTTTTACTCACATAATACCTTGTGAAAAACTCCCCAATTCTTAGAACTCTAACTTATAATTTTCAATGACTGTATAATATTCCACAGTAGGAATTCTTCCTGATTCTTCAGTCATTCTTGATTAATGGACTTTCTCTTGGTGTCCAGTTTTCTACCACAATGCGGCCACAACATTTATACACATTTATCCTTATGTAATGACATTTTATTTCTATGAGATAGATCACCAGGGCTGAAAAATAAGCATGGTTTTCATTCACACATTTGCCAGATTCTTTCCATAAAGGGTGTAGCACTCCACACTTCACCAGCAAAGCTGAGAGTACCCTCTGATGAATACTCACCAGCAACAGGCATTCTGATGGTCTTTAATTTTTGCCAGAGTGATAAGGTGTAGAGACACCAGAAAAAGTAAATATGTGGGGAAACAAGACTATTTCTTATACTCTATAAGAAAGACTTTTAATAGTATAAGGAGATAATAATAATTTATTGTGGGGTTTATGACATATATAGAGGTAAAATATGATACATCAATAGCCCAAATAGCACAAAAATGGGGGCTAGTAAATGGAACTAATTTGGAGGAGTCTTACATTGTGAAGTGGTCAAAAAAAAAAAAAAAGACTGGGATAGGTTAAAGATGCATATCACAATTTCTTGGTAACCGCTAAAATATTAGTAAAAGATGATACAGGTGAAAAGCCAACAGAGGAGATAATGTGGAATTATAAATAATATTTCATTAATCCCAAAGGAGGCAAGACTGGAGAAAGGTACCAAGAAGAAATAGAAAACAAACAGCAAGATGTTCAACTCAACCATATTAGTCACTATGTTAAATGTTAATGGACTAAATACTCCAATTAAAGAGCATAAATTACCTGACAGTAAAAAAAAAAAAAAAAATGACACACCTACAGGCTCTTTACAAGAAAAACATTTTAAATATAAGGTCTTAGGTTCAAAATATAGGCGTATGTGTACCATGCAAGCTGGAACAGCTATGTTAATATAAGACAAAAGAGATGCAAGGCAAGAAATATTAGCAGGTAAAAAGAGATTTCATAAAAATAAAAGTCAATTAGTCTAGAAAGTAAAAAGTATCATAAATGTATGTGCCAAATAACAGATTCAAAATATATGAAGCAAAAAGTGATAGATTCAAAAGGAAATTTAAAAAAAAAAGACAAATCCACAATCATAGTAGAAATTTCTTTGAACATTTATTTATTTTAGAGACAGAGAGAGCAGGTGTCTGGGTGATTGCGGGGAGGGGCAGAGGGAGAGAATCCCAAGCAGACTCCCTGCTGAGCACAGAGCCCGACAGGGGGCTCAATCCCACGACCCTGAGATCATGACCGGAGCCAAAACCAAGAGTCGGACACTTAACTGACTGAGCGACCCAGGCACACCCATAGTGGAAATTTTTGAAGCTCATCTCTCTCAATAATTACACAACAAATGGGCAATAAGTCAGAAAGAACACAAATATTTTAACAATACTAACAACCCATTTGACCTTAATGACATTTATAGAAAACCACCAACCACAGAAAACATATTCTTTTGGGTGCATGTGGGACATTCACCAAAATAGCCCACCTGACTAGGCCACAAAGCAGGCCCGAATAAATTTCCAAACACTGAAATTTTACAGAGTATATTTTCTGACCAAACATAATCAAACCAAAATTAAATAACAAAAAGATGAATAAAAATTCCTAAATGTCCAGAAATAGGCAGCACACTTCTGAACAGCCCAGAAATTTTCTAATTTCCATTGTGACATATTATAAAGTATTTTAACTGATCAACAATGAAAATATAATGTATTTAAGTGTGTGAGGCACAGCAAACTGATGATCACAGGAAAAGTTATGGCTTTAAAAACATATATTAGAGAAGAAAGGTTTAAGTCAGTGATGCAAACTTCCATCACAAGATGCTATAAAAAGAGAAAATTAAAGCCAGAGAATAAAAGAAATAAAGATAAAAGCAGAAATCAATAAAATAGAAAGCAGATGAACAAAGAGAAAGTCAACAAAGACAAAACCAGTTCTTTGAAAAGATAAAACTGATAAAACCCCTTAAAAGATAGATCAAGAGGAAAGGAGAAATAAAACACAAACTGTAACAAGGATCTCTTCTGTAATGATGGACACAATTAACAGGATAAACACAAATATTACTGAAATACTACCATGACTAACTCACAAGTAATTGAGAAAAGTAAAATAACAAGATACCACTTCTAACTTATCAGACTGAGCAAATTTTAAGAGTCTGATGTTCTCCTACCCTACGATCCAGCAACTGCACTACTAGGTATTTACCCCAAAGATACACATGTAGGGATCCGAAGGGGTACGTGCACCCCAATGTTTATAGCAGCAATGTCCACAATAGCCAAACTATGGAAAGAGCCCAGATGTCTGCCGACACATGAATGGATAAAGAAGATGTGGTTCATATACAATGGAATACATATACAGTGGAATATTACCATCAAAAAGGAATAAAATCTTACCATTTGCAACAAAGCGGATGGAACTAGAGGGTATTATGCTAAGTGTAATAAGTCAATCAGAGAAAGACAAATACCATATTTTACTCATATGTGGAATTTAAGAAACAAAACAGAGGAACATAGGGGAAGGGAAGGAAGAGTAAAATAAAATAAAAACAGAGAGACAGACAAACCATAAGAGACTCTTAACCCTAGGGAACAAACTGAGGGTTGCTGGAGGGGTGGGGGGTGGGGGGTTGAGGCAACTGGGTGACGGGCATTAAGGAGGGCACGTGATGGAATGAGCACTGGGTGTTGTATGCATGTGATGAATCACCGACCTCTACCTCTGAAACCAATAGTATAGTATATGTTAACTAAACTGAATTTACATACTTAGGAAAAAAAGAATCTGATGCTCTCCAGTGTCAGCAAGTACTCTGTGGGCTACTGGCAGACCCATAAACTGGAGAACGATTGCTCATTACCTAGTAAAACTGAAACTGTGCCACCCTTCCACCCTGCAATGCCATTACTAGGTATACACCCTGGAGCACATATGCTCAAGGAGACGGTAGGAGAATATTCACTGCAGCACTGCTTGAAACAGAGGAAAACTAGAAACAACACTAAGTGCCCACGTGCTGTACGGCAGTAAGACCGCAGCAGACCCGCACAGATGTGACGTCCACACGAGGAGCACGCTGCAGAAGCGCCCTGCAGCACTGAGCTAGTCCTACACACACCAAGGGCAAACCCCCCGAAGCAATACTCAGAAAAGGCAAGTTGCAGATGACACAGAATATGACGCCACTTAGACAAATTCTAAAAAGTACACAAAACAATACCATATACTGTTCAAAGATGCCTATATTAGGTATAAAAGCATAAAAAATGGTGCAGAAGCACAAAGATCAATTCATAATTCACAGTAGTACTTGCCTGCGGAAACAGAGGAAGAAGAATGGGGCTGGGGTTAGGGAGCAAACCACCTATGGTTTCCTTCAGAATATGTACACCTATGTATACACATACACATTCTAAAGCAAATACTACAATATGTTAACAAGTTGTCACTTCTCTGTGGTATGGACTTGATGTTTACAATATTATTCTGTAAATCTGCCAATATTTTTTAAATTTCTCAAAAGAACAGGGCATCCACAGAATTTAAAAGTTTTATGATTAATTTTAAGAAACAGATTAGTGAAATGACCCAATTATGAATCAAATTCCTATGTATAAAAACTCAAATGAAATTACAACCACCATTGGAAGGACAGAGAAAAAAAGAAATGTTAACATTGACATCACAGATATGAAAATGTTTGATTTTTTAAAAAACATTTGTTAGAGTATTCATCTGGTTTTTAATTTTATATCATCAACATTCCTTGAAATTTAGGGTCTTTTTTTTTTTATTAATAGCTTGAATGAAACTAGATGTGTGTGTCCCAGGCAGAAAAAAAGTATGAATAAGTCAATCATTTCTAATGTGTCCAGCCTGGGACTTTATTAAACAACTAAAACAGTGTACGTGCTTCAGCAGTTAAGTACCAAAGGTAGAGTCAATGCAGGTATTTACAACCCAATTCAGAACGTCACGTGGAAGCCTTACAAACACTGCATTTCTTCCATCTACGCGGCCCATGGCTGGTGGCGGAGCCATGCTCTCTGCAATGTCTGTGGTCCTTACATACACGTCCTTACACACCAGAGCTGAAATTACCTGCAGTTCACCTCGGGGGCAGTCACCTGATGTTGCCATGGTTCTCTTAGGATCTGCCGCATCGCTGCCACTTTTAATACTTCATTTTCCCCTCCATTTCTACTTTTAAAAAGAGAGACAGTGAGAAAATACTTTGTTACATTCGCTTCACTTCTAAGGTCCTGGTGAAGATCCTGTAGTAAAGATCCTATGCCAAATGGAAGTAAAACGGGTGTTTAAAGAACGAAATAGAAATCAAATTTATAAATACAATTCTTTACAGAAACAATGGAAAGCATTTAAAATTTATGACTTCTAATAGTATGTTTTCTTCACTAGTCTGCAAAGGTGTTGATCTTATTTACTGAATGAACACTGTTTCTGTTAGATTACTGGGTTGATTTAAAACAACAAATCAATGTCAAATCTTTTCTTAGAACCCTGATAGCTCCAACTGATTCACTCCAACTGAAATTCCCTGCTGTGAAAATAAAGGAAACCTCATGTGAAATGGAGTCAGGAGGCCAGCAGGGGGAGCGCTCACCCCCACACACCGCTTACAGACCCAACAGGAGAAAGCTCATTTTACCTCCATAGCAGGAGGACGATCTCCTACCCAGGCAATAGCCCAGCCAACGGGAGACCTTCACAGCCCGGCCAGAGAGACTGTCACAGTGTCACAGCCCGGCCAATAGGGACCATCACAGCCCAGCCAATGGCAGCCTGTCATAGCGTCACAGCCCAGCCAATGGGAGCCTGTCACAGCGTCACAGCCCAGCCAATGGGAGCCTGTCACAGAGTCACAGCCCTGGCCAATGGGAGACCATCACAGCCAAGCCAATGGGAGACTGTCACAGCGTCACAGCCCAGCCAATGGGAGACTGTCATAGCGTCACAGCCCAGCCAATGGGAGCCTGTCACAGCGTCACAGCCTAGCCAATGGGAGCCTGTCACAGCGTCACAGCCCGGCCAATGGGAGACTGTCATAGCGTCACAGCCCGGCCAATGGGAGCCTGTCACAGCGTCACAGCCCGGCCAATGGGAGGTTGTCACAACGTCACAGCCCGGCCAATGGGAGGTTGTCACAGAGTCACAGCCCAGCCAATGGGAGGCTGTCACAGCGTCACAGCCCGGCCCATGGGAGGTTGTCACAGTGTCACAGACCGGCCAATGGGAGACTCACAGTGTCAGAGCCCGGCCAATGGGAGACTCTCACAGTGTCACAGCCCGGCCAATGGGAGCCTGTCACAGCGTCACAGCCCAGCCAATGGGAGGTTGTCTAAGAGTCACAGCCCGGCCAATGGGAGACTGTCACAGAGTCACAGCCCAGCCAATGGGAGACTGTCACAGCGTCACAGCCCGGTCAATGGGAGCCTGTCACAGTGTCACAGCCCAGCCAATGGGAGGTTGTCACAGTGTCACAGACCAGCCAATGGGAGGTTGTCACAGCCCGGCCAATGGGAGACTGTCATAGCGTCACAGCCCGGCCAATGGGAGCCTGTCACAGTGTCACAGCCCGGCCAATGGGAGGTTGTCACAGTGTCACAGCCCGGCCAATGGGAGCCTGTCACAGCGTCACAGCCCGGCCAATGGAAGGTTGTCACAGTGTCACAGCCCAGCCAATGGGAGGCTGTCACAGCGTCACAGCCCAGCCAATGGGAGGTTGTCACAGCGTCACAGCCCGGCCAATGGGAGGTTGTCACAGTGTCACAGCCCGGCCAATGGGAGCCTGTCACAGCGTCACAGCCCGGTCAATGGGAGCCTGTCACAGTGTCAGAGCCCGGCCAATGGGAGGTTGTCACAGCGTCACAGCCCGGCCAATGGGAGGCTGTCACAGTGGCACAGCCCGGCC
>NW_022589823.1:852460-905854 GCF_004348235.1 Phoca vitulina | reverse complement strand
GTCACAGCCCGGCCAATGGGAGGCTGTCACAGTGGCACAGCCCGGCCAATGGAAGGTTGTCACAGTGTCACAGCCCGGCCAATGGGAGGCTGTCACAGCGTCACAGCCCGGCCAATGGGAGGTTGTCACAGCGTCACAGCCTGGCCAATGGGAGGTTGTTGCCACCCCACACTCACTATCCTTCAATGGATTTTCTTTCAAAGCAGCTCCTCCCACCTTCCTCCTTTTTCTCTGCAAAGTAACCCTCCTCTCCTACATTAGCCAGACTTGCCTTTAGTTTTGCAAGTCTGAAATTGCAATTCCTGCCATTTCTGAACAAACCCAATTTGCAGGTAAAATAACTGGCTATTTTATTTTCAAGGTCAACACCATCTGGGGATTTCAAGTGTTTCCACTAACAGGAACCAAATTCTACATCTTGCAGAGGGTTTTCCTTCTCATTCTGTTCTCATTTTTCCCAGTGGCAGTGTAATCCATACTATGCTCCAAGATGAATGTTTTTTATTACGTAACAATTCTTTGTTTAAAATGCACGCTTCACTTCTCAAGACTTAACACTTATTTTTGTGACATCTGTAATTAGAGCGTAAAAATTAATAGGCGAGACCTTGTTCAGAATGGACCTGGGAGGCCAGCAAGGGGAGCTACCTGCACGCGCAGCAGAAAGAGGCAGACCTTGCCGCGGATACTACTTCACCCCTGCAGCAGAAGGAAGGGCTTCCTCCTGCCCCGGCAACAGCCCAGCCAACAAGAAGCCACCACACTTCCAGCTCCCAGCCTTAGCTTCCTTATCCTGGACTGCAATTCTCTGCTATTCTTAAATAAACCCATTTTTGCTGGTAAAACAACTAGCAGGGTTTTTTTTTTTTAAGGCTAGCAACAAACACTTATATATACATTGCATTTTCATTGGCAAACCCTGGCATTGGGGCCAGGGTGGGATGGAGCCTGCACGGGGCTGGATTGATGGAGGGGGGCTAGAGCAGGGTGGGGCGGGGCCTGGTTGACAGGGCAGGGCCAGGTCAGCAGACCAGGCGGTGGGGAGGAGGACCGAGGATCCCCAGGGACTAGCGGCCAACGGCAATGAGTGGGGTGGGAAGAGAAAGAATGGGGGGGCCGGAGGGCTGCGATGCAGGAGCAGGACCGGGGTAAGGGACGGGGCTCGGAGGGGCCCGCGCACCCGGAAGGGAGGTGGGCGCGGCTCTGAGAAGGCGTGGCTGGGGAGAGAGGCGCGGCGGGGCAGGGCGTGGTGCGGGGGGGGGGGAAGGAAGCGAGGGCGGTGGGCGTGGCTCGGAGGAAGGGGCGTGGCCCTGCAGTTGCCCAGCCTGCAGTCAGCCGCTGGAGCGCCCAGCACACAGCCGGGAAGGCTGGGGGTCTTCAAGGGGGCAGAGGCCTCGGTCGACCCACTGACGCACACGCCCGGAAAAGACTCACTTGGCACGTCCTGCTTCAGTGCGGTCCAGCCGCCCGAGCTGCCCACGGGAAACCTACCTCAGCCGCCTTTCTCCGCTGAGTTCTGCGTCCACACCGCGGGTGCGGAGGGGCGGACGACGCCTACCAGCAGCCCAAGCCACCGCCCTCGGCTCGCGCAGGCGCAGTACGCGCAGGCCGGCCGCGGACGGAGCCCCTCCCTGGGCCCCGCTCCCCACGCCTGCGCAGTCCGTACTCGCCCCTTCGTCCGGAGAATGGAGCCACCGCCTTCGGCCGCACGCAGGCGCAGTCGCTCAGGCCCGTCTGGGAGAAGGTCCTGGCCTGGGAAGAGCGCCCCGCGCAGGCGCACTTCGCGGGTTCCGCTTCCCGCCGAGGCGCGCGGGAGAGCCGGACCTCCTGTCGTGACGGGTGGGCGGTGGGGTCGCCGCGGGGGCCGCGACCCGACCCGGGTTGGGGGGAGCTGGGTGGCTGGGCCCGGGGCCCGTCCTGGCCTGGGGAACAGAGCCCATTGTGAGGGACAGAAGTGGCAGATTTCTGGAGCAGGACCTCCCTTCTGCACCTTCCCATCTCTGCTGTGAAGGGAGACCTGTCATTCTTCTCACTTGACAAATGGAGGCAGTGATGAAGCTTTTATTTCACCGGGAGGAAGTGGAGATTGAAAGGGAAACTGGATAGCGTCAGAGCCCCTGACTGTGGGGCGGCCTCGGGGTGGGCAGGTGGCAGCACTGGAGTCCTGGGAACCAACCGTGGAGTAGTGGTGGCGGGGGCGAGGGGAGTAAGGAGGTGATGGATGCGGGGGGTGTGGGGCTTCCGTTTCCAGAGACGGAGGGAGGGCGCCTGGCTGGCGCAGTGGGTTAAGCGTGGGACCTGATCTGACTCAGGCCTCAGTCTGAGTGGTGAGACTGAGCCCGCGTCAGCTCCGTGCTGGGCGTGGAGCCTGCTTTAAAAAAAAAAAAAAAAAAAAAAAAATGAAAAGAGGGAGGTGGATGTTGGCAATGGTCACAAACGAAGGAAATGTATTTAATACCACTGATCTGTGCATTCATAAATGGTGAAGGTGGTAAAGTTTATATGTATTTGACCACAATAAAAAAGGAGCAGGAAAACAAATTATCAACATGAGGAAAGAAAAAGGAACTCAATACAGGATCTGTAGATTTTTAAAAGATAACTGATAATATGAAACGATGTCAAAAATTTGACAAATCACATAAATTGGAAAAATTCCTTGAAAAACACAACAAATTCTTCCCAAAACAATATTTGGGAAAGCTGCATGGTTCTATATTTGTTAAGGGAATTGATTTTATAATTTAAAACCTTCTTACAAAGGATACTCCAGGCCCAGATGGCTTCACTAGTAAATGCTTCCAACTATACAAGAAGAAAATGATACCAGTGCTACACAAATTCTGGAAATTACAGAAAAGTGCAATACTTCCTAACTGGTTCTACAAGACCAGCATAACTCTGCTATAAAATGTTAGCACAAACAATCCAGTGAAAGATAAAATGAGTACATATCATGACCAAGTGTGATTTACTCTAGGAATGAAAGATGGTTTAAAATTTAAAAATCACTATTTCCACATTTCAGATTATAGGACAAAAACCATATGAACATCTACATAGACGCAGAAAAAAAAGCATTTCATAAAACTCAACACCCACTAATTCACAAAACTAGAAATAAAAAAGAAAGGAATATCTAAATCTTAGACATAATTTAAAAACAAGTAACAGCAAAGTAGTGGGTGCTTTTCTCCTGGATTCGGGAAGAAGAGAAGGATGTCCTCCATAATTTGTACTCAGCAGTGTACAGGTGGTCTTACCCCAATGCGAGAAGGCAAAAGAAAGACAGTGTAAAGACTCAAAGAAAAAAGTAAAATTCATTATTCACAGATGGCATAATTGTGTTTGCAGATAATCCAAAATAATCTACAAATAAAATACTGTAATTAATAAGTGAATACCCTAGTCTCTAGATGAAGGGCCAATGTAGTAGCAATCAACAGAAAATGCAATCTAAAAATTCCATGTACAAAAGCATCAAGTAGGGGCGCCTGGGTGGCTCAATCGTTAAGTGTCTGCCTTCGGCTCAGGTCATGATCCCAGGGTCCTGGGATCGAGCCCCGCATCGGGCTCCCTGCTCCGCGGGAGGCCTGCTTCTCCCTCTCCCTCTCCCCCTGCTTGTGTTCCCTCTCTCACTGTGTCTCTCTCTGTCAAATAAATAAATAAAATCTTAAAAAAAAAAAACACCAAGTAACATCAAATGTCATCTGTCTTTTAGTAGATAACAGAATGGGACAAACATGTACACAGTAAGGATATAGATCTAAACAACACTATCACACCAATCATTTAATTAACCATCATAAACAACTGCAGAATATACCTTATTATTAAAACCACATGGAATGCTAACCAAGATAAACCACATGCTGGACCATAAAATAGTCACAATAAATTGCAAAGGTTGAAATCTTAAAGTGTATGTTCTCTGATCATAATGAAATAAAATTAGAAAATAAAAGAAATCTAGAAAAGTCCCAAATATTTGGAAATTAAGCAGCATACATATAAATAACCCATGGGTCAAAGGAAGAAACCAGAGAGTTTTTTAAGAATTGAATGCTAATGAAAATATACTGCTATAGTCTGAAAGTCTGTGTTCTCCCAAAATTCTTACATTCAAATCCTAACCCCCAATAGAACGGTGTTCAAAAGTGGGGCCTCTGGAAGGAGATTGGGTCATTAGAGCAGAACCCTCATGAATGGGATTAGTGCCCTTAAAAAGACACTCCAGAGACACTTTACCTTTCTACCATACAAGGTAACAGCAAAAAAAAAAAAAAAAAAAATGGCCGTCTGTGACCCAGGAAACCCTCACCAGATACTGAATTTGCATGATCTTGGCCTTCCCAGCCTCTAGAACTGTGAAAAAGAAATGTGTATTGTTGTAAGCCACGCCATTTATTACAACCCAAATGGACTAGAAAATATGTATTAAAATTTGGGGGATGCAGATAAAGCAGAGTTTTGAAAGAAATTGATGCTTTCAATGCTTATGTTAGAATGGAAGAAAAATTTAAAAGCAGTGATCTAAATTTCCAATTTAAGAAGCTAAAATTAAAAAAATAAAGGAAAAGCAAATTAAAACCCAACTAAGTCAAAGAAAGGAAATATTAACTAAATGAATGTTAAGTTAAATAAATATTAAATAAATAAACCAGTGAACTAGAAAACAAGTTAACAAAGAAAAAGTTAACAAAAACAGAAGTTGGTTTTTTGAAAAAAAATATTAGAATTGATAAATTTTAAGCAAGAATTATCAAAAGAAAAAATGTAAAAAGAAAACTATCAATATTAGAAACGCAAAGGGGGCCTTCTTCCCAGATCTCACCAATGTTAAAAAAGATAAATAGGGGGTGCCTGGCTGGCTCAGTCAGAGGAGCATGGGACTCTTGATCTTGGGGTTGTGAGTTCAAGCTCCACATTGGGTGTAGAGATTGTGAAAAAATAAATGAATAAACTTAAAAAAAAAGTTAAATAGAAGACCATGACCAACTTTACGCCAGCACATTTGATAATTTGCATGAAATGGACAAACTACTTTAAAGGCATTACTTATCAAAAGTGATACAACAGAAAAGGAAAAATATATATACTAAATTGTGTTATCAAAAAACCTTCCCACAGAGAAAATGCCAAACCCAAATTGTTTCATTGGTGAATTCCATCAAATGTGTAAGGAAAATATAACACCAGTATTAAACAAAATTTTAAGAAAACAGGGAATGGACACTTCTTCAATTTGTTTTATGAGGGAAGCTTAACTCTGATACAAGCACCTGACAAATACAAGAAAATTACAGACCAATATCCTTCATAAAAATAGATACAAAAATCCTTAACAAAATATTAGCAAATCAACCCAATAATAAATAGAAAAGGTAATACATTATTAAGGTCAACTGAAGTTTATCCTAGTAATGCAAAATTGGACTAACACTTGCAAATCAATGTAATTCACAATCTTAACAGAATGAAGGAGAGAATCCATATGGTCTTTCAATAAATTTTTAAAAAGGATTTGGCAAAATTCAATATCAAATCATGACTTTTTTTAAGATTTTATTTATTTATTTTAGAGAGATAGCACAAGCAGGGGAAGGGGTAGAGGGATAGAATGTCAAGCAGACTCCTTGCTGAGCATGGAACCCGAAGCAGGCCTGGATCGCATGACCCCCAGATCATGATCTGAGTGGAAACCAAGAGTCAGACGCTTAATCCACTGAACTACCCCGGTGCCCCAGTCATGATTTTTTTTTTTTAATATCAGTGATACAGGCAGGCTAGGTCAGAGGACCCAGAGGAGGGGTCCCGCAGGACCAGCCAAGGGGGTCCTTGGCTTCTCACAGGATGGAAATCAAATGTGAGCCAGAGAAAGTGAAAACAGAGTTTATTGAACAGTGTGAGTGACAGAGAATAGCAGATGTAGTGTCTGGGAGACTTGGAAAAGGGAACAGAATGAGTCTTGTTGTCACTTGGGGTTAGGGGTTTATATTGGAAAGGGGTCTACGGGATGGGTTCCTACAGGAATCCAAGGTAAGGTCCAACCAAAGGTGAGTGTCAGATGAGTGATAGGTGTTATGCCATAAGTCACTGAAGGTAGAGGGTGGGGGTTTTTTGTTTTGTTTTGTTTTTTGTTTTGGGGGAGTTTTTTGTGAGTAAAACGATAGAAGTTTATTAAGCAAGGATACAGAAAAAGCTCTCAGGAGTGAGAGGGGTCCCAACAGGGTTGCCCTGAAGGTAGAGGGTGTTGATGCCATGTCAGCCAAGGTTTGTTCGAAGTTAACGTCCTGGAGTCCAGTTGGGATCTGGCTTGTCTTAGATGTTATCAGGTGTTTGGGGCCTAGGATGAGACTCAGAGAATGATTAATTTTCTACTTGCCCCTTGAAGTGGGAACATAGCTTCTTTGGCTTATTCAAAGGCAAAATATGGAACATGAGTAAATGGGGCCTAGCAGAAAAACGGCAGAGACAGAGCCTTTCTCAAATGGAGTCACTTCAGCCTCCCTACTTCATCAGTAAAAACAGAACATCTTCTATCTCTAAAAAAGCATCTATCAGAAACCCTAACACTAAAATCATAGTGATATGATACTGAAAGTTTTCATTAGAAACAAGCAAATGTTTCCACTTTCACTACTTCTACTCAACATTTTATAGGAAATCCTGGCCAGCACAATAGGTAAGTCAAGCAATAAATAAATAAAAGGAATAACTATTAGGACAAAAGAAACACAATTATGTGTATTCACAGATGATTAGATGGTTTGCATCGAATAGCCTAAGGAATCACAAAACTACTAGAATAAATAAGTGAATTTAGCAAGATTGTAGGATAAGGGTCTACATAGAAAAATAAGTGTATTTTTATAGGAGTGCTTGGGTGGCTCAGTCAGTTGAGCATCCGACTCTTGGTATCAGCTCAGGTCATGATCTAGCAGTCCCGGGATCAAGCCCTGTGTCGGCCTCTGCTCAGTGCAGAGTCTGCTTCTGATTCTCTCTCCCTCTCCCTCCTGCTCACCCTCTCTCAAATAAATAAAATCTTTAAAAAGAAAAAGAAGTGTATTTTTTTATTTGCTAGGAGCAAAACATCGAAAATGAACTTTTTAAAAAAACCCATGTAGGGTGGCCGGGTGGCTCAGTTGGTTGGGCGTCTGACTCTTGATTTCGGCTCAGGGTAGTGGGATCAAGCCCCACCTCAGGCTCTGCGCTCAGTGCAGGGTCTGCTTGCCCCTCTCCCTCTGCTCCTCCCCGCCCCACTCACTCTCTCTCTCAAAGAAGATCTTTAAACCCATGTGTCTCACTGTAGGGTAAGCACCTGACGGTTACCTTTCTGTAATCTCAGTGCCTGACATCACGGTTTGGTTGCCAGGGCGTCCTCTGTCACAGACATCCATCTCCAGCAGACACATTGCCAACTACACACTAGATGGAAAGCCATGAAGCCACCCCACCCACCCATCAAGTTCCCTTTTTCAGAAAGCACTAGTTGACCAAACCAACCTTTTGATCACTTGCTTTTCCTTTCCTGCGATTAATTCCTGCTTTTATGTTTCAAATTCCCCAGTAAAGAGTGAACCCTTGAAACCCTAGGCCACCAGCCTTGACCCCAATAAAGGCAGAGCCCCAGGCCCACACTCTCTCCTCTCCCCCAGCCTCACCATGACCCCACCATGACCTCCCTGTGTGGCCCTGGGCATGTACCCTCCAGGGACTGTGAGTAATAAACATTTTCAAAGTTCCCTGATGGTTGTTGCTGTGATGTGTCTTGCAATCCTAATAAGAACAAGGGCTGGTCCAGCCACAACATTGGCTGCACCTGGGGAAAAATCTGTGAAGGCTTGCCACGACCGGGGGGGGGGGGGGGGGGGGGGGGGGGGGGGGGGGGCCCGGGGGGGGGGGGGGGGGGGGGGGGGGGTTGTGCAGGTGAGCGCCCCCAGGCATTTCTAGTGGGTGGCATCACCAGAGACAGGCCAAGACTAATGCAGAGCCATCATCAACAATAAAATGTATAACAATAAAATGCCTAGGAATAAATTTAACAAAATATGCGAAAATGTGCACAAAAATATGTGCATGAGTTCTACACTAAAACTATTTAAACACTGAGAGAAAGTTTAAAAGCTCTAACTAAATGGCGAGAGATTCCATGTTTACATATTGGAAACTCAACAAATTTAAGAAGTCAATTCTCCACAGTGTGATCAATGCATTCAACATAATCCCAACAGGCCTTTTTTCCAGAAACCGACAAACTGATTC
This sequence comes from Phoca vitulina, assembly GCF_004348235.1. Lineage (NCBI taxonomy): Eukaryota > Metazoa > Chordata > Mammalia > Carnivora > Phocidae > Phoca > Phoca vitulina. The sequence continues at coordinate 897,589 of NW_022589823.1, read as the reverse complement.
CAAAATTTATAGAGCAATGCAAAGGACCTACAATCACAGAACAATCTTAAAAGAGAATAGTATTGTATGATATACACCCTCTGACTTCAAGAATTCCTGTAAAGATACAGTACTCAAGGCCATGTGGTGTTAACAAAATGACAAGCAAAAAGCTCAATGGGACAGCAAAGAAAATTCAGAAGTAGACACACACGTTCACAGTCATTGATCTCCAACAGGGAAGCCTTTCCAGAAGATGGGCCACAGGAGGACCTGGCTGCTTAGAAATGATGAACCTAGATGTCCACCTTACACTACAGAGAAGCTCATTGGGATGGATTATAGATGCAAACGTGAAAGGTAGAACTTCAAACTTAGAGGTCACAAAGTTTCCTTAGATGTAAAAAGCACTAACAATAAAATTAGAAGTCAGGAAATAAAACCAGGGATCAACAAACATTGTTTTGTAAAGGGCCAGGTGGTAAATATGTTCGGGATTGCAGGCAGCCTCAGGCAGAACTACTCACCACCACCTCTGCAGCATGAAAACAGTTGTGGACAATACGTGAATGAGTGGGGGCAGCTGTGTTGCTGTTTTTTTGAAGTAAGCTCTAGGCCCAACGTGGGGCTGAACTCCGGACCCCCAGACCAAGAGTCGCACACGCTACCAACTGAGCCACAGGTGCCCCCCACCTTTTTTTTTTTTTTTTTGGTGCAGCTGTAGAGTTTTTTTGTTTTTTGTGTCTTTTCTTAACTTTCCTAACACGTTAAGCATATTCTGGAAGTCTGCTGCTCTGCCTGCCATAAGGAAATACCACAAACTGGCTGGCTTAAACAGCAGACATTTATCTGTTAGAGTTCTGCAAACTGGAAGTCCATGGTCAAGGTGCAAGCAAATTCAGTTTGGTGAGAGCTCTCATCCTGGCTGTGGACGGCTGCTTTCTCATGTCCTCATGTGACAGAGCGAGAGTCTAGCGTCTCTTCCTCTTCTTATAAAGGACACCAGTTCTATGGGACTGCGACCCCACCCTCATGACCTCATCAACCTTAATTACCTCCCAAATAACCCTGTCTCCAAATAGTCACATCGGGGGTTGGAGCTCCAACATATGGATATTGAGGGCTTACAATTCATAACACTTATGGCCCAGGAACAGAACTCCAGGGCATTTGTCCAAGAGAAATGAAAACATACATCCAAAAAAACACCTTGTCCAAGAATGTTCTTAGCAACTTTATTTACGACAGCAAAAAAGTTGGTACCATTACAAATGCCGGTCCACAGGAAGATGGATATACAAATTGTAGTATATTCATACAGTGGAACACGACTCGGGAAGTTTACGTTGTCAGAAGCATGGCCCCCTTGAACTAAAAGAGACAGAGATAGTTCAAAGTGAAATCAGGCCTGCCTGTGGACCCCCAAATTTCTATGGGCAACCCAGCAGCAAACATGAGCCATTCCTTATGGAAAAGGAAGGACATCTCACAGGGCAGAGACCAGTGATGCCACTCCCAGGGAGCGCTGGGCAACTCTCATCTGTGAGCCACTTGCAAGGAGCAGGACCAGGCTCTAATCAAGACATATTTACTGCCCTGGACCTGGGGAACCCTGCAGGACTTCAGGATTGCGGTGGACCGGTAATGAGTATGCGCGTTGTACTCTACCCCTGTTTGAAGGGGAGTGTCCACTGTGTCTACCGTCCCTGCTCACCAGCACGTGCTGGGTGTGTGTGCAGGGAGGCACAGGGGACTTGTTCTCCTAGTGCACAGACCTCTAGAACAAGAGCTGTACCTAGGCAGCCTCGGCAGCTTCTACACCCGATTTAAATCGTGAGATCCTGAGCTTCAAGCTTGGATGAGACTTTGGGGTTCCTGAGATAAGGTGAGCAATGCTTTGCATTTGAGGAACGTATCTTGTGGCCAGAGAGCTAAGTGTGGGAGATTTGCCAAAATGGCCATAATGCTCTGCAGTTTTTTCCAGCAAGAGGTGGACCTCTGGATCTGGGGCTGGTCTTGTGATACACCTGCAGAAATAGCAAAAGTGATCTTGTCTGGTTTCCCAGTTTAGGGTTCAAGAAGCCATTCAGTTTCCATTCTCATCTTCTTGACGGAGTCACACACACACACACACCCTACATACACACTTAACAACCAGCCTCCTCAATGAGCAGAACCAGCTAGATGAACAAGGGGAACTACAGACAAATGAATGAGGCCAGATGAGGCCAACATTAGAACTGCCTGGGTAGGGGCACCAGGTGGCTCAGTCAGTTGAGCATCTGACTCTTGATTTCGGCTCAGCTCATGATCCCAGAGTTGTAAGATGGAGCCCCGCGTCAGGCTCCATGCGGGGTGTGGAGCCTTCTTAAGATTCTCTCTCCCTCTCCCTCTGCTCCACCTCCCCCTTCTCTCCCTCTCTTCTAAAAAAAAGAAAAAAGAACTGCCCAGATGAACAAATCCCAAATAACCAATGCGCAGAATCATGAGCTAAATAAACAATTGTTCTAGAACTCTAAATGTTGGGACAGTTTGGTATGCAGCAAACATATGCTGCTGTCTGGAGCACGGTGTGCTGGGCTTTTACAGTGACTGGGTTTCTCAAGGGCTGTCCTGAGAACCAGCATTCATCTGATACATCAAAAAAGTGCTCATTAAAACCACAATGAGGGACGCCTGAGTGGCTCAGTGGGTGAAGCGTCTGCCTTCGACTCAGGTCATGATCCCGGGGTCCTGGGATTGAGTCCAGAGTCCTGTCAGGCTCCCTGCTCAGCGGGAAGTCTGCTTGTCCCTCTCCCTCCGCTGCTCCCCTGCTTGTGCTCTCACTCTGTCAAATAAATAAAATCTTTTAAAAAAAATAAAAAAATAAAACCACAATGAGATGTCACCACACACCGATCAGAACGGTTGAATTTTAGAAGACCAAGAATACTTAGTGTTGGTGAGTATCTTGAGCAATTAGAGTTCTCCTCTACTGCTGGGGGGGGGGGGGTGTAAACTGGTATAATTACATTAGAAAACTATTGGACAGTTTCTAGAAAAGTGAAACATATACCTATCCCATAAGTCAGTAATCCCTCTCATAGGTGTGTACCCTCTCCCAAAAAAAAAAAAAAAAAAGCATATATTCATCAAAAGACAAGTACAAGAAAGGTTCATAGTGAAGGGAATGGGCATGAAGGAGTCTTCTGGATGCTGGAATGTTCCATACCTTTAAAAGGATAAAATTTGTGTAGTATACTATGTAATATACACAATGTAAAGTATACCTCAACTGAAATTATGATGTCTTTAAAAAGATTTGTGCCCTCTACGATTTGTAAATACTTTGGGCTGGAGGTGAACTGTGATGACTTTTTAAGTGGTTGTGAATTCTTTGACACCCTTCCCATCAAGAAATAGGCCCCGTGTCCCCTCTCCTCGGATCCGGGTGGGCCTGTATCTGCTTTAACCAGTAGTGACTTCCGAGGTGAGCTCACAGAGACCACGTGGCTTCCTCTGGTTCTCCCGGAATGCTGGTTCTCAGGACAGCCCTCGAGGAACCCAGGCACTGTAAAAGCCCACCACACCGTGCTCCAGACAGCAGGCCCAGCTGAGCCCAGCCTTCAGGGTTTCTCGCCGGGTGCAGACAGGTGACTGAGGAGGCCTCAGGGTGATCCCGCCCCCCTCATTTGAGCCAGTCTGGCTGTGCTGGTCTTCCCAGCTGAGGCCCCGAGCACTGTGGAGCCACGCTGAGCCGTCCCCCCTGTGCCCTGTGCCCTGAGCCTTACGCCCAGTGAGACTAGGAAAGCGGCTGAGGTTTGCGAGCTGTCAGCTGGAACAGAACTGTGTACTTTGAAGCAGGATGCTGCCGTAACCAGTCTACAGCCTGTGGCATGAGCTTGGGAGGCCACAGAGAGAAGCTGGAAGGGCCCTGTGGACCATGTTAGTGTGAGACAGACCGGGCTTGAAGAGGCTGTCAGCAAGTCCCAACGAAAAGCGAGGAAAAGTCCGTTGCTACTAGGTGGTGGGAAGTCTGGTGTGGCAGTGGCCTGCATGGAGCTGGGGGAGAAAATGTCCATCAACTGTAGGGTTGGTCAAGGAGGTTTTCAGGCAGAGTTACAAGGGTCAAGAGGCACCTTGTGGATGCACATAATAAGGACTGCTTAGAGAGAGAGCAGCCAGAGAAGGAATGATTCTGTGTTCACATAGACCTTGAAAGAGCTGCAAAGGAGCCAGGAGCGGCTGGGCTCAGAATGAAGCTCTGTTTTACCCCCAGCTCTCCCAGCAGAAGATTCTCAAAGGAGAGAGCTCAGGGCAAAGAAAGACTCCATGGCACTGTTGGGAAAATGTGGTCTCAGATGACCACGAGGCAGGCTGGGACAGGACAGCCTGCTGTGAAGGCTCTGAAAAATTTCAGTTGGTGTCTTGCAGACCCATTCGGATGGGCCCGGGCCTTCTGTGGACCTTGTCCATGTGCCTCTCACTCAGCAGCCTTCTAGGAACCGAAGGGCCCTGGCCACAACAGTCCCACGGGCCCTGACGAGCAAGGGGCCTGTTTCTTTCTTTTTTTTTTTTTTTAAAGATTTTATTTATTTATTTGACAGAGACACAGCAAGAGAGGGACTACAAACAGGAGGAGTGGGAGAGGGAGAAGCAGGCTTCCTGCCAAGCAGGGAGCCTGATGTGGGGCTCGATCCCAGGACCCTGGGATCATGACCTGAGCCGAAGGCAGACGCTTAACGACTGAGCCACCCAGGCACCCAAGGGGCCTGTTTCAAAGAGGTTCGGGGTGTCGGTTCTGTCTAGTGGAGTGAATGTCAGTGAAGTCCATACAAGACTCAGTTATTAGGAGAACTGTCCTAGCAGCACCCACACCAACTTGGACTAAAAGAACCAGAGATAGCACAGAGTGGACAGAGGCATTCGGAGCCCGGTGCCACCACAGGCAGGCAAACTACTCAGCGGCAAGCATGGGCTACTTTTTACTGAAAAGGAGGAATGACTTGAAGGATGGAGTCAAGATCCCAGAATGCAAGGTCAGAAGCCACGGAGAGTCATTCGCAGGGACACGACTGGCCCCTTACTCAAGGGACTGGTGACGTGTGCCGGGTTGGGTTTCAGAACTGCTATGCACAGCGCCTGCTCCCACCGTCCCATTCCCCCTTTTGAACAGGAGAGACTAGTATGGCTGGCCTCTCCCTGTCCCACCACTGGGACATGCAGTCAGGTCACTTGTGTCCTAAGTTGAGCAGGAAACATATTCAAGAAGCTGTCCTGAGGTGTCACACTCAAGGAACCTCATCCACACGTGGGCCTGATGTGGGTGCTGAGATCCTGGAGTGCTAGCTGCCACGATGGGATGAGGCCTTGGAGGTCCGGGGGGTTTATTTCGTATGTGCATGGGGCATGGCCAGAGAGCAGACTGTATTTTCCAAAGTTGGTCCCAACAAGCTCTCCCTTCCCACAGGGTCTTCAGTGTGACCTTGCCACCTCTCTACCAAGAGGTAAAGTCTAAACCCCTCCCTTAGCTTTTGGGCTGGCTTCTGCCCACCTGTAACCAACAGAATGTGGGGAGTGACCCACATGACCTCTGAGACTAGGTCAAAAAAGCCCATGTAACTTCTACCCTGTTCTCCCAGGATGCTCCCTCTGCAGAAAGGCAGCCCCACGTGAGAAGCTGGCCATCCTTAAACCAGCTTGCTGGAGAGACTGTGTCGGCGCCCAAGCGGACTGTCCCAGCTCAGCCCAGTCTCCCAGTCGTCTCCACCAAGGCCCCAGCCGTGTGAGCGAGGCCACCACAGGCCCTCTGGACCGACGCAAGCGCCCACTGAATACCACCAAGGACCTCAGCTGACACCACACGGGCCAAAAGAATAGCTCCACCAAGCCCAGCCCAAATCCTGACCTACGGAACTCATAGATCTAATAAAATGGGGGTTTTCTGAGCCACTGAGTTTGGGGGCAGTTTGTTTTCCCGCAATAGCAACTGGAATACTCTGCCCTGTGAGAAAGTATCTTTCCTACATGTGTGATCCAGGAGGATGGAATTCACTGCTTCTTATAAAGCCTTTGGCTATTGTGAGTAGAAACACACAATACTTTTCAAATGACGGATTTATGATTGGTTTTTATTTATAAGGAATCTGACAGAAGTTTGGTAATTCAGATATGCATACAAAACTCTTCCTGTGGTATTGTGTTTAGAAATGCTCCTAGGAAAATAAAGATTGAAGATTTAAATATAGGCCCATCTTCCTTTCACTTTTATTCATATCTTCCCCCAAAGACTTACTTAAAAAAAAACATACTGAATTTGCAAAAAGAAATACCTAATTCCAAATATTATAGAGAAAATATTTCTCTTTTGCTTCACTGAAGAGTAGGGCATTTCCATATGTCAGGTGTGAGGCAGCATTTCAACGCGGTCAGAGCTTGGACTCTGAAGACAGACTCAGGGTCAGACCCTGGCTTTGACACTTAGCAGTGACCTAAGCTGGACAAACTCTCCCTTTGCTGAGCTCAGTTTCTTCTGAAGATGAAGAAAGCTGACTGCCTGGATGGGCTGAGAAGTCTGAGAATGCTGGTTCCTTCCCCCTTCTCAAGGTGTCCTCACCACGTGCCACCCTTGGGTGTCCTTGTCGTGTCCTCGTCATGTGGGCCCCATCACTGGGGCCACTCTCTTTGAACTAAGGTTGGGTCTCTGCCCCAAACACCCTGCTGTGTCCAGGGACAAGCCCTGGGGCTGTGCTTTTTAGACCCTCCTCTGAGGAACCCCTTCCACCTCCAGAACCCAAACTCTGCACTCTTAACCAGCTCCTGGGGCAACCAGTGGGAGAACACCAGGGGCATGCAAGTCACCATGTGGGGGGTTGGACAGTTGTCACTCCAGGAGGGAGTCTGTCCCAGCAGGAGCCACCAAGAGTCCCCTGTGCCCCCTTTTGGCTGCAGGACCCTCTTGGCCCAACCTGTGCTCAGGCTCCTCTTCCTCCTAGTTTCCACGCAGCAACTAGGGCAGCAGGCTGGGGAGAAGAGCTCTGCACCAGCGAGCAGCTCCCACTCCTGGGCACCTGGGTTTGCATTTTAGAAACTGTGATATCAGCAAACACTGTCCTTGTCCACTTCTGCATCCTAGGGTCCTAGTTGAAGGGCTGGGCCTCTGGCTTGGGAAATGGGAGGAAGCAAGCGTGCAGTTCAGACATAGTCCCGGGGGTCTTCTGGAGGCTCCGTGTAGGCCAAGACATCTCAGGGACCCCCAAGGCTGCACCCAGAGCTTATTGCAAGAGCCCTCCTCAAGAAATCTTTAAAAAAGTTTCAACATATTAAGAATTCATCGGTTGAGCCAGTGATGCAAAAATATTACATAAGACACATTTAAAAGTCTCAGAAGAGATCGTTTTAGATGTTTAACAAGCTTAGTGTTAATACATACATTATAAGAATTATATCAACTTATTCAATATTATTATTTTAGGTTTTAATTTCTTTTTTTTTAAGATTTTATTTATTTATTTGACAGAGAGAGACACAGCGAGAGAGGGAACACATGCAGGGGGAGTGGGAGAGGGAGAAGCAGGCTCCCCACGAGCAGGGCACCTGATGTGGGGCTCGATCCCAGGACCCTGGGATCATGACCTGAGCCGAAGGCAGACGCTTAATGACTGAGCCACCCAGGCGCCCCTAGGTTTTAATTTCTAAATATTGTCTATCCTTCTTATGATTTCATCTAAGTATTCTTTACATTTCTTTTTATATTAGCACTCATTTGAACTATTCGATAATAAATCTACCTGTGGATATATTTCAGTTATACAAAAATCTTGAACATAGCACTGACTCTTTACAGCATCTTTAACTTAAAGTTTGTTTTTCAAAAGCAAAAAATATTATTGTTCTACAATAGAAAACCACCAGGAATTAGGCTTCTGGATTTACACATCCTCATCCTTCATATTCTTCATTGTGTTTGGTACATTCTTCACTTACATTTCTAAATAAGCTAACTCATCCCTGCTGCTGGAGCATTCTTGGAGACAGTTCTACCGCACAGCGACACTTTTATGAGCGACTCAAACAATGAGCGATCCTCATTGGTTGAGTCGTTTAACAATCAACTGAGTAGGTTTTTGTTGTTGCTCCGTTGGTTTAATGTGGTTGGGCCCACAGTGACACAAAGCCATAAAAATGTGCAATGGGTATAGAGGAGTTAAGTTAAAAAATGTTCCCATTGAGCATAAAACAAATAGGCTAATACAGTGATTTTTTAAACTTTAAACCTGACATGGGTTTATGGCAAATTTCCAAATCTCTAAGAGCCCTTAAAATTTACAAAAAGTATAATCAAATAAAAACCTGTAGCAGAGTTCTACCTAAGGGACAACGGTCAATTTTCCCTTCGAAGCCTTTGCCTGGGTCAGTTCAACACACTCACATTCACAGAGACACGGTTCCCAGGCAACAGAGCACCTCACACACAAAGAAGGCTGAGGAGAGGGGCTTTGTGTGGGGCATGCTCGCTGGGCTCCAGCCTCCAGCTCCTTTTCCAAAAAAAAAAAAAGTTGAAAAACAAAAACAAAAACAAAAGCCCTGTTGTTTTGAGCTGGGTCCTAACGTTGCCATGGATCCAAAGCAAACCCCAGCATGCTCACGCTGGGCTTACCCTACTGGAAGGGAGCACTGATTTTGGAATGACTGCTTGGAAACCAAATGGATTCATGGAATTTGATGTGGTATAAAAATAATAAAATGTGATACCCATGAAATACAGATACTCCATCCCAATTTGCCAAACTGGGAGCCTCCTGCACTCCAAATTAACCAATGAGTTCTCTCTGCATTTCGATTAGCTCTGAAAGAAATCTCTGTCCTCTGTCCTTCTGCACTAGGAGTTCACCTGACAGGTCCAGGTTCTCTCGACAGAGAAGAATAGTGGCTTTTGTGATAATAACGGTGACCATTGCCCGAGCACGTTAAGCCCTCTGCACTGCACATACATGTGCACACGCATTCACGTATGTGTGCGTGCAATATTGCCTTCACCCCTCCAGCAGTCCTCTCAGGGGGACGTCTCTCCCCCCCTTTCACTGAGGCTGAGAAAGGTTAAGTCCTGCTGAAGGACTGTCCACGGAGGCAGCCCCCCACCAGCTCCAAGGTCAGCCCCACCCTCGCCCCATGGCTGCCTGCTGGCTGGCGGCAGCATTCTTCAGAATAGGGAAGGCGATTCATTCTCATCACCTTGACACTTGCATTCACTACAACAGAAGCCTTTTGTCCCTTCTCCCACGTCCCTTTAGAACACAGGCGTCCCTGTAAGGGACCTCGTGAGCAGCTTGGTGGCGGATGGTACTGTCCTTTGTACCAGAGAACAATGTCACTGTCCGAGGCCTTTCCTCCTTGAAAGCTCAAACCAGAATGCCTCTTCCTGCCCCCTACACAGACTCAGCTGGGCTTAGGTCTAGTTTCTGAATTAACTGGTGCTAAGGGCTTGCTGAGTGGGTGAAGGGTGGCTGAAAGGAGACGGAGCATCTAAGTGATGGGAGAAGACTTGGGCAGAAGCTCTGTGCATCCAAAAGAGGTGCCTGCTGATCCACTAGCATCTCCATCCACTCCATCCACTTCCCTCTTGTGGACACATGGACCCCTCTCTCCATGACCACTGATAGAGCCCCATTCTGGGAGCCTACCTCCATCAGCCAGTGGACCCTCACCATTAGGTCACATGGGTGACCTAGGGTCTGAGTCTCCTTCACCCCCTCCAATTATCCCCAAAGTTTCACAGACTGAATGTTGGGCATTCATCAACAACACCATGGCCACGAACCAAGTGCATTCCTATTGCTCCAGAGACAGCCAAGCCTGACAAGTTGATTCAGTCATTCACAGTGGTCGCCCGTCTTCCAGGTGTCATGCGAGCAGTCCCTTCCAGTCCCTGGAAAACAACATAGTGACGGCTGTCCAACAACCAACCCCTTGTTGGTACACTGTCTCCCTCAGCTGTTTTATTATTTGGGCAGTAGGACATACTCTTTTGGTAGTGGGCTATTTATATTTACAGTGTCTTATTACCTCATGTGATACTGTGATATAATAAGAAATATATATTTGGTCTTTGCACCCCTGGTTCCTGGCAGAGCTCTAAAACCCTGAGTGGTGGGGTGAGGGAGGCATCTTCTGTTACTCGTAACGGGCTCCCTTCAACCACACCTTATCACGCCAGTAAGGTGGCTCTTGGAGGTTGGGGGCCGTACGCTGAAGGAATTGACCACGTGATTAGTGGGTTGGAACATTCAGCCCCTCCCCGGGCAGGGAGGGGCTGGGGGCTGGAGATTGAGATAACCCCAAATCATGCCGACGTAATGGAGCCTCCATCGAAACCCAAAAGGACGGGGTCCAGAGAACGTCCAGGTTGAACACGTGGTGGTGCAGGGAAAGTTGTGCACCCAGAGGGCACGGAAGCTCTGCGCCCTTCCCACATCCCTCGCCCTGTGCATCTCTTCCAATTTGGGCTGTACCAATAATAGCCAGAAAACTGTTGTCCTGAGTTCTTTGAGCCATTCTAGCAAATTACTGAATCCAAGGAGGGGGTCCTGGGAGCCCCCAGTGTATAGGCAGTCAGTCAGAAGTATGTGTGGCCGGGGACTCATCTGAAGGTGGAGCAATCTTGTGGGACTGAGCCCCTGACCTGTGGGGTCTGTGCCAACTCCAGGTAGACCGCATCGGAATCGAACTGAATCTTACAGAGCTATTGTCAGAGAATTGGTTGATGTAGGGAAAAAACCCACACATTTGGTGTCAGAAGGGTTCTATTGGTAAAATACAGATCACAGCACATCAGTTTGTGGATTTTATATACTCAAAAAATAGCTATTGATTTCAGGCACAGTGCAATTTTTTCCTCCATTTTGTCCCCTCTGCCAAGCTTACTCTCTCCATATAATATCTTTATTTTTTTTAAGATTTATTTATTTATTTTAAAGAGAGCTAGCACAAGCAGGAAGGGCAGAGGGAGAGGGAGAGAGAGAATCTCAAGCAGACTCCCCAGTGAGCGTGGAGCCCGACCCAGGGCTCGATCCCAGGACCCTGAAATCACGACCTGAGCCGAAATCAAGAGTCGGACACTTAACCAGCTGCGCCACCCAGGCGCCCCTCCATATAATATCTTAAAATTTTTTTTATTTTGAAATCATTTTTGCCTAACAAAAGAGTAGTAAAAAATTAATAAACCTTTTAGTTTTTCTTGTTACCTAGTGCATCGGTCTGAATCCAAGCTGACAAAGATTTATGAAAGTACAACAGAAGTAACTATGCAGAGAAATCTAAAGGGCCTCCCAGGGATGAGGGAGAACACCCCAGGGAGGACAGACTTAGCAGAGGAGCCCCTCCGCAAGGCTGGGTTCATGCTGTCAGAGAAGTGTGCTGGCTGCCCGGGCCACAGCTGGTCCACAGGCCTGGGCAGCAGGAGCACCTGCTGGGAGCACCGCCAGAGCCCCAGGTGTCCCTGTGCCTATGCTGACACGCCAAGAATGCCAGGCCCTGGCCACTCTGCACCCCGGCCGCTTCTCAGGGCTGCAGGGAGCACCCTTGAGGAGGGACGCGGCAGGTGGTCTCATCACCACTCCGTAAGATGGCAGTGAATCCCCCAGGCTCCAAGTGCCCTCTGAGAACACAAGCCCTGCATGAGCACACCCTCACCCAGGACTATCTGCCACACAGCTGTGGACTCGGGAGCCAGGGATCCACACTAGCATAAAGCTTTGGCTGCGGATGTTCCTGAGCAATCTCTGACCCAGAACCTTGGGCCTTCTACCAACATCTATGAAACAATGACAAGCTATGTCCTCGGCTCACAAGCAGGGTCAAATCACAGCCATTCACAGTCCTTGACACACCCTTATGGAGCCCAGGTGACCCCAGGCTACTGGGCCGGTGCACGGAGGATGCTGGGGTCCCTCATGGGTGCAAGCCTGAGCTCTGCAATGACAGCACCGAGAAGGTGCTGAGACGTCCAGGGCATGAGCAGGCTGAGGAGGGCAGGTGGACACGCAGAGGGGGCAGCAAGCTGATATGAACACAGCTTCTTCGGTGTCCGTGTCAGAGAGCCAGGACAAAGTAGCCACCGGGGCCAGGCCAGGCAACCAAGTCCCCAAGGACTGCCCTCTCCGGACACATGGCTGGAGCACCATCAGATGTTGTCAAGAACAGTGAAGCAGGAGTGAGACAAAGTAAAACGTGCCCCACTGGGAGCAAGAGGAGGAGCCCCTGCTAACGCGCCCTCGCTGCAAAACTCAGTGCCGCCCTCACCGCTCACCAAAAGAAAGGGCTGCGAGCACAGTGCACGGACCAAAGCAGAGTCAGACCCAAGAGGCCGGACGTGACAGTGGGCAAGTCCAGCCATCTGGCTACTCAGCATTCATCACTGCACACCCACGTGGACCCCCTGGCAACAACGGAACGGTGCTCTATCTCTGCCTAAAGAGACACAACCATCTCTGTTGCCAGTGAAGTATCTCTTCCCTGAACGAGAAGCTGCACGGCCCCAGGGGCACCGTACCATTGTTAGCTGTAGTAATTCTCCCCAGATTTGGTCACGGTTCTACTGGAAGTTCAGTTACCTAAAACGTCATGAAATGCTAACCTCCAACATCTTGTTTATAAAATAAAAATGGAAGGAGAAAGAAGAAGGTGGTTAGAGCACAGTTGGTAACAAACACATGCAGATCATGAGCTTCCACAGGCCCCATTTATGGGCTCACCCTTGACACTCTTGGCTTCCTTCCTCAGCTTCCCATTCCACACCTCCCTGGTCCTCAGCGGGCACCTGCTCTGGGTTCCTTATTTTGGAAGAATGACCCAAACCTTCATTCCTGAAGGACCTGAGTCCTCAATAGTCCTGCTTTACTTTTATTTATTTATTTATTTATTTATTTATTTATTTATTTATTTAGGTTGCTATGGTTTTCTATTAATCCCTACTGCTGGTGGAATTATTGAGAGACGTCCCAGCAAGTGCCCTGGGCTCCAGGGTCCTCCTTACCTCTGCTGTGGGGTAACCCAACTTCCCCTTGGCCATTGGGATCAATCACTCAAGCCAGTGGATTAACTCCTTATTTCCCTGATGGTTCTTCTGAAGGAATACGGAGCCCAAAGTGGCCAGGTGGCGGGGTCAGTCTTTAGCTCAGTGGCACCACCGCTATGACCCCTGTGGAAGCACAGCCCTCTGGAGACCAAGACCTCCAAACTGTGTCTCAATGTTGCCGAGAAACAAAAATTCTGCCAGTGGGTCGTTAAGTGTACTAATGAGAGGAGCACTTGCACTTCCAACTCTTGATTCTCAGACCCACACATCCTGGTGATGGGGACACAGCAGCACATAATGGACGCTGATTCTAAGTGTAGACTGCCTCCTGTAGGATAGAACCCCATAACTGACTCTTCAGGAAGCCATCCTGCCTTTCGGCTGTGTCAGCCACTTCTGTGTTAGCAGACATGGGGCAAGACCAGTGAGTTCTATGGGCATGAGCCCACCGCTGCACTTTCTTTGCTGTGGAATGAGTTCCTTGATAACATGCAATGCTGTCCAGAACGCCGTGACAGCAGATAAGGCTTTTGCGAGGTCGTGGATGTTGGCGCTGGCAGAAGCGATATAAAAAGGGAAGTTAAATCCATATCCAGAATACACATCTATTCCAGTGAGGACAGGTCTCTGCCCCTTCCATGATGGAAGAGGTCCAACATAATCAACCTGCCACCAGGCATCTGACTGGTCACCACAGGGTTCACTGTTCGCAGGTCAGAGAATCAGCAACAGCAGAAGGCGGGTCAGCTTTGGTGAGGGGAAGTCCACGTTGCTGAGCACATGCATGTCTCCATCCCTGCCACATGGCCACTCCGTTCACGGGCATTCTGAGCGAGCCCTGGAGTGGCTCTGGTAAGAGCTGGCTGAGACCCAGAGGGCCAATCATTTTCCATCTGGTTATGAAGAGCCTCTTCTGCAGTGCATGCCCGTTGGCAGGCATTCACTTGGAACACAAATGTATTCACAGACTGTGCTCCTTGAGAAATGTCCATCTGCATGCCTCCTCCAGAGCCTTCCTGTCACCAATCTTCCAATCCTGTTCCTTCCAAGTTACTGACCAACCAAATCATTAACAACCACCCGTGAAGGAATACAGATCCATACTCTGGCCACTTCTCACTCCAGACAGAGTGGACAACCAAATGCACTGCTCGGAGTACTGCCCCTGAGAGGATCTCCTTCACCACTGTCCTTCAGGGTGCCCCTTGAGTGGGGCGTTACACTGTATCTGTCCCCTTCAAGTGGTGCAAGCATATCGTGCAGACCCACCTGCAAGCCAGTTCAAGTTTCTTCTTCCATAGTCAACAGCTTATAAGAAATACCCCAGGAGGCCACAAACATGGATAGAGAGAAGGGCATCGATGCAACAGCAGTTGGTGTCCAAGGAGTCTGAGCCACTGCTCATGTGTCCTAGGCATTTCCATTTGGTAATATGCTGCTGTTACATGACCCAAAGTTATGGCTACGTGGTCAGACAGCACTGAACTGTGTGGTCTCCAGATGTCCCTGGCTTAGGTGTTCCGTCTCTACTAAGGCCCAGTAGCAAACCAGACGCTGTTCTCAAAATGAGAATAGTTAGCTGCCAAACAGAACACAGACTTGCTTCAAAATCCTAGAGACCCATGCTGGGATCCTCCTCTCAGGCTTGTCAGAGGGTCCATACTGCATCTGAATGTGTCATAGACACTTTGAATATCACCAGATCTGCAGGATCCTGAGAACCAATGGCAAAGCAGCTTGCCCTGCCACCTAAATTGCTCTGATCCGCACTGGAAAATGCCAGCCTCCTGAGTTGAAGTAGCACACACAGATGTAGTATATGTCATATCTAAAATCCCCAAACCTGGGGCGCCTGGGTGGCTCAGTTGGTTAAGCGACTGCCTTCGGCTCAGGTCATGATCCTGGAGTCCCGGGATCGAGTCCCACATTGGGCTCCCTGCTCGGCAGGGAGTCTGCTTCTCCCTCTGACCCTCCTCCCTCTCATGCTCTCTGTCTCTCATTCTCTCTCTCTCAAATAAATAAATAAAATCTTTAAAATAAAATAAAATAAAATAAAATCCCCAAACCCAACCAAATGCTATGCCTCTCTTCCTGGCAGGTGGTGCCAGGGGATATTTCAACATATTCCAGACCACTAACATCACCCCTGGAATTTCACTGAGGTGGTGGCCCCTAAAGTTTTGTGGGGCTTATCTCCCAGTGTCCAGTTGGCAGATGTCTTACGCAGGCATAAGACCCCATCGGCACACTATCGTCAGTAGAGTGGACCAGTGTGCTACTCTGTGGGCTGCCAAGATGATCGAGGTCTCCACTGACAATATTCTGGCATCGAGCAAGAGAGCCGATGTATCCCTGGGACAACACTGAGGGTATGCCTTTGGCCCTGCCAGGTGAAAGCAAACTGTTTCTGGTGGGCCTTAACAACTGGTTTTGAAAAGCAAGACCTATTGATATGCTGTCCACAAGTGACTCATTTTAGATCCAAAGACAACTCCAGAGTGAAAGTGGGGGAGGAACCATTTTCCATGCTAATGGACATCAAAAGAAAGCTGGGGTGGCAATCCTTATATCAGACAAATTAAATTTTAAACAAAAGACTATACTACGAGATGAGGAAGGACACTATATCATACTTAAAGGGTCTACCCAACAAGAAGATCTAACGATTTTAAGTATCTATGCCTCTAACATGGGAGCAGCCAATTATATAAGCCAATGAATAACAAAATCAAAGAAACACATTGATAATAATACAATAATTGTAGGAGACTTTAACACCCCACTCACAGCAATGGACAGATCATCTAAGCAGAAGATCAACAAGGAAACAAGGGTTTTGAATGACACGCTGGACCAGATAGACTTCACAGATATATTCAGAGCATGCATCCTTAAGCAACAGAGTGCACATGGAACATTCTCCAGAATAGATCACATACTGGGTCACAAATCAGGTCTCAAAGGGTACCAAAAGATTGGGATTATTCCTTGCATATTTTCAGATCACAATGCTTTGAAACTTGAACTCAATCACAAGAGGAAATTTGGAAAGAACTCAAATACATGGAGGTTAAAGAACATCCTACTAAAGAATGAATGGCTCAACCAGGAAATTAAAGAAGAATTGAAAAAATTCATGGAAACAAATGAAAATGAAAACAAACTGTTCAAAACCTTTGGGATGCAGCAAAGGCAGTCCTAAGAGGAAAGTATATAGCAATACAAGCCTTTCTCAAGAAACAAGAAAAGTCTCAAATACACAACCTAACTTTACATCTAAAGGAGTTGGAGAGAGAACAGCAAATAAAGCCTAAACCCAGCAGGAGAAGAGAATTAATAAAGATTAGAGCAGAAATCAATGAAATAGAAACCAAAAGAACAGTAGAACAGATCAATGAAACTAGGAGCTGGTTCTTTGAAAGAATTAATTAGATTAATAAGCCCTTGGCCAGACTTATCAAAAAGAAAAGAGAAAGGACCCAAATAAATAAAATCATGAATGAAAGAGGAGAGATCACAACCAACACCGAATAAATACATACAATTATAAGAACATATTATGAGCAACTATATCTCAAAAAATAAGGCAATGTGGAAGAAATGGATGCATTCCTAGAGACGTATAAACTACCAAAACTGAACCAGGAAGAAATAGAAAACCTGAACAGACCCATAACCAGCAAGGAAATTGAAGAAGTAATAAAAAATCTCCCAACAAACAAGAGCCCAGTGCCAGATGGCTTCCCAGGGAATTCTACCAACATTTAAAGAATTAATACCTATTCTTCTGAAGCTGTTTCAAAAAATAGAAATGGAAAGAAAACTTCCAAACTCTTTCTATGAGTCCAGGATTACCTTGATCCCAAAACCAGACAAAGACCCCACCAACAAGGAGAATGACAGACCAATATACCTGATGAACATGGATGCAAAAATCCTCACCAAAATACTAGCCAATAGGATCCAACAGTACATTAAAAGGATTATTCACCACGACCAAGTGGGATTTATCCCTGGGCTGTAAGGTTGGTTCAACATCTGCAAATCAATCAATGTGATACACTACGTTAATAGAAGAAAGGACAAGAACCATAACTACATGGAGACTCTCTGCACCACGTGGGCTCACTGTGAGCTGGTTGGCTTAAGACTCTGTCACCCGAACACCACAAATTCCTACTGGGAGTGGGGGGCCATGGTGCCATTTTGTGGCCCCAGGAATTAGCGTCCACTCAGAGCCCATACCTAATAATCCCTGGAGATCTCTAAGCGTTTCCTTTTAGATCTTAATGTTTCCACTATGTGGTCACATTAGCAAGTAGCTGCAGGTCCCTTGGGGACGGCGTGAAGGACGGTTCCTGATGTGTACCGGTGGCAATACAGGGCCCCATCTGAAAGGCCTCGCTCTCCCTCAAGAGACTTGGGGTTCGACCCGACTTAGGTCTGGGAACTTGGGAGAGAGAGGCCGTGGTTCTCCGCGGTGGTGATTCAAGTCAGATTTTGGTTCCCAGACCTGGAGTTTTTCCTGTCTTTCGGGTTAAGGACGGCTTGAGTAGGCTGTCCATCCGCTGCCAAAGATCTCCATGGACCAAGGCCTTCTGAGTACTGGGACGTCCCTCTGCGTCACTCACAGGCTATGTGTTCTACTCAAGTACGTAGTTCTTGCTGCGTTAGGACAGGCCGCTCCCGTGGAATAGAGCTGCAGGTCGGGAGCGGGAAGCAGGTCATGCGTGACTAGACCAAGGGTCCAGTGTAATGAGATAGGACCCCGAACTGGGGAGTCTGGAGAGGAAGCCAGGGTCAGCTGGAAGTGCAAAGGCCAAGGAGGAGCTTTGGGCCCCAGACCACCTGGCGGATGAGGGCTGTGAACATCCCTCTCCCGGGATGGCTGTAATTTGCCCTCAGTCGCTTGTCTGTCAAGAGGTGGTGTTGACACCCAGCAGGGGAGGTCACGCTCCCGTGTTCCGCTGAAGTCTCAGTCTGTGAGCGCCGGCGGGAGAGGATGCTGCCCTGGGGGCCCTGCAGCACTTGAAAGCCCCTCTCGTCCGGATGCTGGTTCCTCTCTCTGCCGGTGAGCCCCAGCATCCCTTCCTCGCTCTCTGCTCGCACAGAGCCCGCCACAGGGTGGGCGCATCCACCATATGTGGCTGTCCCATGGGCTGTGCTGTGGGTATCCAGGGGGCAGGCCCCACGCTCAGGCGTCCAGGGGTTGGATGAATAGATTCCAAACTGCTTTTCTGCTGCAGGAGCTGAAGCTGTGTTGTGTACACGGAAGGGTGACCACAGGGTGAACCCGCCCCTAGTGCCCGGCACATACCACCCGGAGCCAGGCGCCCCTTCCCTGGACTCGGGCAAGTCCTGCCCTACGGAGTGCACACAGCGTGTGACCCTTCAGCGGCCATCAGCCTGTGGGGCAGCTGAGGGCGCAGGCCCAACCCACACACTCAGGTCCCACCTCACGGAGGGGTGGGCCCAGGCTGGGGGTCCAGGATGGCACAGCTCAAGTCCCACGGCTCACAGCCCAGTGCTGTTTCCAGGACATACTGCCGCGTGCTGAATAGTCAAGAATTTCCTGGTAAAACAGATCATGACAAAACAGCTGTGTCCACAGACGTCTTGTGTACGGATCCTTCCGTGGCCACTGTGAACCCACGTCAGCAGAAGGGCCCCGCGTCTGGTCCAGACGTCCTTGGATGAGTTTGAGGCCATGGCTTTTTGTATAATTTGGCTAAAGGAACGCCTGCCTTTTGGGTTTCCATTTGGAAACAGCTCAGGAAAGGTGCTGCTGAAGACGGGGGATGGGGAGTCTGGACCCGGCTCTCCCGTAGCTGGTTGTGGGGCCCCAGAGAGGGGCGTTCCGCCGGCACCCTCCGAGGCTGGGCAGGACACGTCCAGGGCACTGTCCAGCTCCAACAGTCTGTGACCTCACCCCGGGTGGGGCGGGAGGCCTTGGGGTGCACCCGGCAAGTGCCCTCCACCACACTGAATGAGGATTTTCCCCTGAAAGCATTCGGTATCCACTTTGCAGAAGCAGGGCTTAGCTCGGGGTGGGGGGCGGGCAGGAGACCGTGCAGGGGCCGGGCAGGGGCCTCTCCGCTGGAAAGCAGCCCGCGGGGCCCTAGTCCTCGTGTTCAGCCTGTACTTGGAAGCTCTGCAGTCTGGGCTGAGCATTTGCTTTGTTTGAATCAATGACTCAGTCTCTCTCCTCTCCCCACCCCCAACCTTGCCTTTAGAGCAACATCAATATTCATGTATAATTAAAAAACAGCACAAAAAGCTGACTCCCTACTTCCTGCCCCCCAGGACTTTCTCTTCCTTGGCCGGAGTGCAGTCCTGGCTCCTCGGCAAGTCCCCGGGTGGCCACCGGCTCAATGCGGCCCTGTGTGCAGGCCTGGCAGCCCGCTGCCCCCCGCCCCCCCGGCCCCCCCGGCCCCCCCCCCGGCCCCCATTGGCTGCCTGGGCCCACAGCGGGCCGCACCGGCCGGGCCCCACTGCCGGGAAGGGATAAGACACCGCCCCACAGCCGCTCAGGCCACTCTGGACGCGGCCGCCAGGAGGGACGGGAGCAGCTAGCAGGAGCCACTGACGTGAGGACACTCGGGGGGAACCTGCTCTTTTCTTTCTGGGGGCAGGGAACCCAGAGGGTGGGGCTGGGAGCAAGGTGGTAGCTTCGAAAGCCCCTTTAGGATAACTGGCAGCATCTGACAAGTGTGAATCCTGTTACTGCTTTGTGGACGTGACTGCTCAACTCGAGACAGCTAGAGGCTCTTTCTGCCTGAGTTTTAAACCATAAATCGGAGAAACCTCAGGTCCCGTGGCTCAGAGGTGACTGCTGCATTTCCCCAGCAGGACTAACAAATGTCGCTTCTTCCCTAAGTCTTTGAAGGGCAGGGTTTTCACTTCCCCCCTGGCGGAGAATGACTGGCAACCAGAGCTAGGCCAGCCCTACCTCAAAAATAAATGTTTTCTCTTCTTGTTGCTTCTGTCCTGGCCCTGGGTGTACAACCGCTTCCCTCTTTTCCCTCAACGGGGAATGTCAGGGTCTGCCTGGACACCACCCAGAAATTACATGACAATTGGGAGGTCTTTACAAGTAAATTACAAACGGGGTCAAAGAAATTGGGGGTTTGGTGGGTTTAACTTTCTTCAGTGTTGGGGTTTCTCAGGGAGGTAGGGCCCCTTCCCACATCATGTGTGATGTGCCCTTCCACAGGGAGTTAAAGCCCAGAAGCTCTCTCGCTTTCCACATAAAGAGATTAATGCAGGAGTAACATTCACCAAACTAAGTGGAAAGGAAATACGGATATTTGATTGCCATTTCTCTTAAAAGATAAGCTTTAAAGCAGGGAAGAATTTAAAAGGAAAAAAAAATTTTAATTAATTTTAGTGTGGTTAAGAAAATCACATTATATGGAGTTTTTAAACATGGAATAGATGTTTTATGCCTTTCCTTTTAAAAAAAATCCCACTAGTCATACCTTATGAAAAAATAATTTAGCCTCTCCTTCCCCCAAATGATCACAGGCTTTGAGAAACATCAGAATGATACAAATGTTTCTTGGGTTCTTTGTTTTGTTTCCAAAAAACAAAATCAATCATTGAAAACCTGGGTGCAAAGGGTAAGAACGAATGAAAGGTTAAAGATGTTAGTCTATGTGATTTGTCCCATCCACGTGTGATAAATCTGATTTTTAGGGATTTAAGAGCAAAACAAAGGATATTGATTATTAATAGGGTGACTTTAGCAAAAATCCTCAATGCTTTCTCCTTTGAGAAATCAGAAATAAATAAAATGTTAAATATTTCTTCCAACTTATTGTTCAGATATAAGTGACGTACCCAACATGGGACCGACTTTTCAACAATTAGATGTAGTTCTTGTAACCACTTTCAGCTGTGACAGGGCAAAGACTCCAGGCCAAAGGTCGGTAGACGTCTCTGGCTGAATGTCTCAGTTTTGTGAAACAGTTGACAAGCCGTCCTTTGTAAAATGTACCCAAGTCCCAGGATCCAACATATTTCCTGTTTTCAGGCCGCGGTCTGAGGTTCAGGTGGTGAGGGGAGTAGGAAGTTGTGTACTTTGGTGCCCGCAGAGACCCCAGCTCCAGGCCTGCGCAGGGCGCACCAGTGAACAGGCCCCCTCCCCGCGCCGGAGGCTGTTGGGGGCCCCCGGGAATGCGACGTGCCTGGCGGCGCTCTGCCTCTTCTTCCTCAGAACCAGCCCAACCCTATGGCCTGTAATACAATTTTGTTTCTGGTAGGTCTTCCCTGATCTCTCACTCATCTTCTTTTTCAAGAATATCTGCGGCATTTCTGCCATATTTGTTTTTCCAGTTCAGTTTTACAGCTGTTTTTGCTCATGTTGCTCACACCCATCAAAAAAGATTGCCTTACAGACTTGTATTTAAAATGAGTTAAATTTATATATTATTTCAAAGGAAAGCGAGTTCCTGCGTTTTACGATCCTTAGAGTCTTTTGGAAGGATCTGCACTTTCATTATTTTTTTTTAATGATTTTATTCATTTATTTATTTGAGAGAGAGAGGGAGTGAGCTCACATGCACACGAGCAAGTGAGGGGAGAGGCAGAGGGAGAGAGAGAACCCCAACCAGATTCCCAGGTCGCAGGGCTCGGCCCGAGGCTCCATCTCACCACCCTGAGGTCGGGACCTGAGCCGAAACCAAGAGTCGGCACCTAACCAGCTGCGTCACCAGGCGCCCCAGGACCTGCGCTTTTCTTGCTAAACTTATGCTTAAGTAGTATGTGTGTGTTGCTTTATGGATTTATGAAAAGGATTTTTCTACTCTGTTTTCTAATTGTTTATTGGTAGAATACAGGGACACTATTGATTTTTGTAGCCTCGTTTTGTTCCTGGTCACCTTACTTCTTTCTAGTTAATTCTAACAGCTCGCAGTCAGTCCTTTCTCCCCTGCACTCTGTCCCTTCATCTTGGAGCCCGGTAAGGGCAGAGGGTGGCCTCCTGGGAGGAAGCAGGAATCGACCCCCAGAGCCCCTCCCTGCGCTGCCCCTGTCTATCTGCTGAAGTTCCCCATTGGCCAAATCACGCAGAAGCCAGGGGGCGTGGGAACTTAAGGATGTGGCCACAGGGATGAAGAAGGGAGGGGCGGGCAGGAGTGGATCTAAGAGGCTGCTGGGAGAATTGGGACAGAGGCCCCCTGCCTGAAGGGGGGATGAGCCAAGGCCGGTCAAGCCCCCTCCTCTGGGTGGAGGTCTGCACAGCTAACATGTTAACTATTCTGCGTACAAACAAGGCAAAAAGCATGAGAGGGCATCTTTCCTTTGTGGACCCCTAGGATGTCTGAGCTGGAGAAGGCCATGGTGGCCCTCATTGATGTTTTCCATCAGTATTCCGGAAGGGAGGGTGACAAGCACAAGCTGAAGAAATCCGAACTCAAGGAGCTCATCAACAATGAGCTCTCCCATTTTTTAGAGGTGAGTCTTGATTTTTAAAATCGACAGTTTATCCGTTCTCCTGTCCGCTTTTAAAACCACCTGTCCATTTTCTCTTCTGAGCTGCGCTGAAGGTCATTCTAGTGTAGGCTGCTTCTAAAAACGAGTTTATGCAACTGAACCCTCACTTAAGAGGCTACTCAGACGGCCCCACGGTTCTCATTTTCATCTGTTTTGTGTATAGTTGGAACAGCAAGGAAAAACTGCTGTCTCAAAGGCAAAAGAACAGGTTCCAAATAATGCTGACTTTTCTCTGAAAAATCTAAGGATTTACAGCAGTAATGATGGCGGAATGGGATGGAAAATATACTCATGACTTATGGGCCACAATGAACACACGAGAAAGATGTTAAACATAGGGTCTTGATTTTGGGAGAAGGACTATTTTCACTTTAGCTGCATGATCAGCATCCACCGGGGTGACTAAAGATGCTATTCACTCAGCAAGTTAAGTTTACTGAGGACGCACTGTGTTCACTATCGGCAGAGACACAGGCCCGAGGACATGGCCCTGCTTCTGGGGCACCCAGCCTGGCGCATCAACCCCGGCCGCAGCCTACGTGCTGAGGGCACGAGAGGGGAGGCCTGGGGCCTGGGGGGTCTAAGGGGGCACCCGTGGAGCAAGAGCCCCTAATGTAGGAGGCGGCATGAGGGGTCCTGATAAGCCTGCGGGGGAGTATGTCCATGACTCACTTCCCTGCCCGTCTCCACCGCCCCAGGCCGGCCACCATCTCCACTGCACACCAGTCCCGTGCCCTTGAGGCGATGAACCGCATCCACCTGGCCCTGGCCCTCCCTTAGTGCCCAGAACCCAGGTCACACACAGGAAATGGCCAGACGACCAACCAGGGCGCCGAGGTCTGACCAAGCGCTAATTCCGGGGACGGTGCCAGAGCGCCAGGCGTGTGGCCCCGCCGCCCAGTGATGAGGAGCCGCCCTCCTGAGCCCGCTGAGCTCACTGAGGCTCCCCCGGTTCCAGCAGCAAGGCAGGGCCCGCCACCTGCAGGACTGGCTGGGACTCTCCTGTCTGCACCCCAACCCAAACACACCATCGCTGTGAGGGGCACCACCAAATCCGAGGACGTGCCTGCAGGCTTGGGGGGATGGGCGTTTCTTGGGCTGATTCTGGGATTTTCTCAGGCATTCAAGTTCAAGTGCCACTGTCCACACCTGCCCAGTCAGTTTCCCACCAATCCCACCTTCTAACCTAACAACCAAAACTCCCAGTTTCTTCTGTAGATGAGGGTTGTTCTAAGGGTGAAATGAGACAGTGTTTGAACCTACAGTGAAAGCTCAACAAGCAGTTATCAATAATTAATAATTATAAAATTATTATAAAATAATATAAATTGTGTAAAATAGTTATTAATTATTGATTTTAAAACAGGAAAAGCTTAGCATGTGGGAACCACAATTTATAAAAGACAAATAATTCATGGTAAGTGTATCAAGATATCGTCAACATTTGCTGGCCTCGTTTTATTGTAATTTCGGTTTGGAGGCAAATCCATAATGTAATCGAAACACCGTACTTCCCGTCCCTCTTTGGCAGATGCTTCCAGGTCCCGCCCAACGCCCACTGGAATCAATCCTGCATATATTCCACATTCAAGGGGGCTCGTGGACATTACCCCTGGCTGCTTGGGGCCGAGCTCTCCTGCTCCGGGGACTGGCGATTCTGAGCAGTCTGCTCTTACGCTGTCCTTGGGTGTTTGGTGCCACGTTCTTCCCACCGCACCTGCAGCCCTGCCCTGTGTCTGCCCCTGTGGGCCTTGTAACCCCGTTTGCTTGGCGGCAGTGAGGGGCAGCAGAACCGGCAGGAAAGTCCCATGACACCCAGAAAGCAACTGAAGGGGCAAAGAGAACACAAGGACTTAACAAATTTAGGACCTGTTGCCAAGAGTCATTCCAGGAAAAAAACAACTTTCAAAACATGGAAACCCACTGAAAGCCTTCACTCTAAGGACTTCCACTCCCAGAAGCAGTGAAACACTTAGGGGGATCCAAAAGTTCATGTTTTCTTCCAGGATGTTTGCTTATACCATGCTCAGGCTTATCTAGACTGCATTCCCCCTTCCCGGGTGTTTTTTGTTGTAAGTACAGTGATAGCAAGCTGCAGTTTTTTAGATCCTGGTTGTTCCATTCAGTCTTTTTCAAGTAGCTCTGGTCCCACGGGACCTACAGGTGGAAGAGACGGCGCGGACCCCCAGAGACTTCTGCCCAGCCAAGAGTCTCCCAGCCACACGAAAAACCTTTCTGGCATTTTGCATTTTATATCTTAAGTTGCTTCTGATACAAATTATGAAAGCCAGCCAACTATTAATCATGTTTTGATGGCCCTACATTCCATTTAAAAACAAGCTAGGCAATTTCTCTTCTATCTCGTAGGAAATCAAAGAGCAGGAGGTCGTGGATAAAGTCATGGAAACTCTGGACAGTGATGGAGACGGCGAATGTGACTTCCAGGAATTTATGGCCTTCGTTGCCATGGTTACCACCGCCTGCCACGAGTTCTTTGAACACGAGTGAGACAGCGAAAGCAGCTACTGTGTTCAGTGGCTGTTGAGGGTCACACAAGCAGAGAGAGAGGGCTTGCAGGCTAGTAGGAGCTGAGCTTTCCAGCTATGTTGTAGCTAATTAGGAAGCTTGATTTGCTTTGTCAATGAAAATTCGACGACCTCTTTCCCAGGGCTGATTTCAACGGCCCCATCATTCTTTCTGCTCTGTTAGCTGACGGGTCCGCGGGACTCTTGTGATAACCATTAAGGAGAGCATGTGCTCAACCCGCAGTCATGGCTGTGGAGAATCCTCACCCAGAACGACCAAACTGACACCAAAAATGGCTCTGAACATCTGTGGTTCCTTAAGTCAAAAATACAAAGCTTTGCCCACCGTCCTTTGAAAGGCTGCCCTTCCTTAAATTGGTTTATCATCCGTGCAAATGAAACCTAGGGTCGTGAGGTGGTCTGACATGCGGCCGGCTACCCAGAGAGCGTGGTCACGCTCCGGTCCCTTTCCCCGTGGTGAGCTGTGGGTGCTGGGCAGACAGCCCTTGCTCACAGTGCTGCAGGAAGAATGTGACTCACCAACCATCACGTACTGACATGTTAATTCTAACCAGGACTGAGGATCAAAATTCCGCATTCTGTGGGACTCTTCTGCTCGGGTCTCACCTTGCTGGCTGTGTGGCCTGGAGGGGGAGGGGGCACAGCCCCATGCCCGTGGCCTCCTCCGCCGTCTGGGGAATGCCCTGGCCCTCATGCATTTGTGTTGAGACGGGGCCTGCCCACGGCTGTTGGTGAAGTCAGCGTACGTGGAAAGCTGAACTATGTGCTTTGGTATCCACGATTTCAAATAAATCAAATTTCAAATAATTCAAATAATCAACTTATAAATATTAACAGTTACTTCCCAGAAAATTCAAATTAACCTTATCTACCCCCTTCTTCTGCTACTTTTTTTAAGTGCACAGATTTGGAAATTCATAAGCCAATTGATTGCTTATATTTGCATTAAATAAAAAGAGTACTATAACAAGTCTCCGTAGCCATTAAACATGAAACAGAAGTGAAACACCTGCCAAACTGGAAGGAGGAGTAAAGTGACGGCCTGGCTTCATCACGACGCACGTGTGGCCTTCCACAAAGCCAGGGCAGGTGCACAAGGCAAGGGACTCTTGGATGGGGGTGGGGTGAGCAGGGGTGGGGTGTGAAGGGACAAGCATGGATGGGGCAGGGTGCAGAGGGGTGAGGAGGGGCCCAGAGCGGTGGGGGTAAGGAGGGGGGGTGAGGGGATGAGGTGAGTTGGTGAGGGGGGTAGAGAAGGGGGTAAGGAGGGGGGCGGGGGTGGGGGTGGGGGAGAGGCAGGGAGGCAGGAGTAAGGAGGGTGGGAAGGTGGGTGTGAGGAGGGGGAGGTGGTGGGGGGGTGAAGGGGGTGAGGCAGGTGAGGTGGGGGGGTGAGGAAGGCAGCGCCAGGTGGGACAACCACTGGCCACAGGCTTCTGCCCCGGACTTCCTGCCCGGTTGGCGCCAGGCGGCCTCCCCTGGACTAATCGCGGGCAGGGGGCTGTGATGGGTCCTGTGCCCGTGGTGACCGGGCGCCTGGGCGGGCTGGAGAGGGCCTGAGACGCGCGTGGCTGCCCAGGCATTCGGGGCTGGGGACTGAAGCCAGCACCTAGGAGCCCCCTCCAGGGACCACGCCCCAGCTGGCGTGCCCACCGCCCACGGCAGGGCCCGTCTCAGTGCGGGCATCTGGGAGGGTCCTTTGGGCTCCAGCGGGTTTGCTCCCCACGTGGGCAGTGGCACCTGCTTGTCCCACCGTCCTGGCCTCACTGGGCCTTGCAAGATGTCCTTGAAAATAAATCAGCATAAGGGGTCTCTTTGGGATTGGCAGAGGAATTGCAATCAGGGACGTGCCGGTTACGACAAAACTGTGGGCAGGTCCCGAGGAAACAGCAGAGGGAGGGGCCGCGGTGAAGGAGAGTCCGCTGGAGGAAAGACTGCAGCCCGTCTGGGTCCTTGGGCAGCGGCGGGGACAGCGGGGGTGGGGAACGCAGGAGGAGGAGCAGGGGTGGGAGGCCCGGAGGGTCCCCCACAGCTGTCCCGCTCAGCCTGGGGCTGGCGTGTGCCTTGCACAAAGGCGCCAGCGAGCGGCAGGGAGGAGGGCGGTGGGTCAGCTCTGGGGTGAGCAGCCCACGTTGCAGCCCCCCCCTCTCCATTCATCACGGAACGACAGCCCCGCTGCTCTAGCCAGAGGCGGAGTGAGTCCCCGACAGTCATTCCCTCACCCGCTTCGATCCAAGAATCTCAAGGTGACTCAGTTCCCAGATGTCCCTGAGCTTCCAGGCCAGACAGGAACCAACTGGAGTGGCCTGGCCCCCGGCGAGCCTGCCACGGCAGCCACGGAGTGTGCCCCCGGACCCCGCATCCAGGGGGTGCCCCTTTACCCCAAGGAGGGAAGCTCTCCTCAGCATGTCTGCACAACCACCTTCAGAGATCCTGGGGGCCTCCTTGAACCAACCACCACGCTTCCTGGTTGTAAAATGCCCATCGTCCTCCCCTGACTTCCGCTCAGTGTGACCTGTCTTCCCCCGCAGGCCGCGGCTAGTGCCGTGAATGGGTAAGTATGGTCCCCACACAGCCCCTGGCGGGCAGCGCGGGTCTGACCACCTGGAAGCTGCCCCAGGCATCCCCAGGTGGGCAGGGGCGTGTGTGGACAAGGCGGGCCGTTGGGAGGAATGACCTGTCTGGGAGGGAAAATCAGCTCCTGACTTCAGCCAGGAGCAAAGACCGCTCACTTGGGGCCTCAAGGATGGGAACTCTGCATCTTAAATGACCTCCGTCCTCTCAGGTTGCTTTTCACAAGGCCCAGTGCAGCCACATGCAATTTCCCCTGCCCCATTGGTTCACCGGCTTGATCCACAGTGGCCCAGGGAGTCTGTCTCTGACAGGGCCAAGACCCTGGGGCCGAGCCTGGGACCATATTTGTGACAAGTGCTGTCGAGAGTCTGGGGCCTCCTGGGGACCTCTCCTCCACCCTCTGGACTTCAAGCCTCCCAGTGGGCACCACTGCCCCGGCCCACAGGCTTGGCGAGACAATCACCAGACTTTCCTGCTGCGGAGAGGAGGAATCCTCACCTCATGGTCTTGGGGGGTGGCTGGCAGGCACAACAGCCACGGGAAGACCACTGAATTCCTGAGCCCTGGCCCTGCCGAGGGAACAGGGTGCAGTGGGGTGTGGGGCAGAGCCGAGGCCGAGGCTGAGACGGGGACCTCCCCAAGAACAAAGCCTTTCTGAAGGTCCCCCACCTCCAGGGCCCCTCATGTAACGTGGAGGTTCCTGGAATACCTGTCACACAGGGGAAACCATCCTGAAATTTTCCCCTCTGTGAGAGGCTGGGGGTGGGCGGTGGGGGGGGAAGTGCTGGCTGCGCAGACCCCCAGCACAAATCCCCCCCCACCAGGAGCTTGTTAGATATCTAGCCACCCGGCCTCCCAGATCTGGGCTGGGCTGGGGAGGGGGGTGGTTGTTGGGAGGCTGCGTGAATAAGAATGCAGGTGATTCTTATCCTCGGAGAAGTTAGGAAAGACCAGATTAGTAAAACAGCACTATCAGCCTAGATCCTTCTAGCATTGTGCCGCCTTCCCTGAATGATGGGCGTCCCAAGAGCAGACGAGGGTGGGGGAGCCTCAGCATCCCCAATATTTGAGGATCCTGAGCAGGGATCTCACGGAAGCCGGGCCCCCAGACTGCAGCTGCCTTGTTTAGGAAAGGCTGTTGGATGGTGAGTGGATCTACCCGATGCAGCCCCCACCTCCTCTCCGGGTGGCCACACCTTGTGTGATACCCTGATGAACGTTCCTGATCTTAGGGGGAGGCATCCAGTCTTTCACCATTAAGCAAGATGTTCGCTGGGGCTTGTAGGTGCCGTGAAGTAACTTCTACTCCAGGAGTGTTGGATTTTGTCAGGTGTTCTACATTTATTGGGAATGATCATGTGGTTTTGTTTTTCATTCTATTGATACAGATTACCTTGATTGAGTCTCCGATGTTAAGCCAACTTTGCGTTCCTGGGATAAATCCCACGTGGTTATGGTATATGTATCTTTTTGTATGTTGATGGATTTTATTTACCTTTTTTTTTTTTTAGGATTTTTCTGTCCATGTTTGTAAGAGACATTGATCTTTTGTTTTCCAGTCTTTGTATTGTCTTTGGTTTTGGTATCAAGTAATATTGGCCTCTTTTATTTCTAGGAAGATTTTGTGAAGAACCGGTATTAAGTTGTCTTTATCAATACCAGTATTGATAGTATTCCTTTAGAATATTGCTTATTTCTGTAAGGTTGGTAGTAATGTCCTCTCTTTTATTATGATTTTAGTAACTTGAGTCTTTTATTTTTTTTCTCAAACTAAAGTTTTGTCAGTTTTGAAAGAACCAGTTGTTTCATTGATTTTCTCTGTTACTTGTTTATTATTATTGTTAAAGATTTTATTTATTTGAGAGAGAGCAAGAGAGAGCATGAGCAGGCGGTGGGGAGAGGGAGAAGCAAGCTCCCTACCAAGTAGGGAGCCCGACGTGGGGCTGGATCCCAGGACCCCAGGGTCATGACCTGAACCAAAGGCAGATGCTTAACCGACTAAGCCGCCCAGGTGCTCCACATGTTGCTTGTTTATTAATTTCTACTTTTATTATTTTTCTTCTTCTTGCTTTAAGCTTAGTTTGCTCTTTCTTTTTGCAGTGTCTTTAGGTAGAAAGTTAGGTTATTGATTTGAGATCTTCTTTCTTAATATAGGCATCCATAGCTATAAATTTGCCACTGCTTTAGCTGCATTGATATGTTGTCCTCATTTTCATTCATCTCAAAGTATTTTCTTATTTCCCTTTTGATTTCTTCTTTGATCCATTGGTTATTTAGGGATGTGTTGCTCAACTTCCACACATTTGTCAGTTTCTCAATTTTTTTCCTGCTGATTCCTAATTTTATTCCACTGTGGTTGAAGATCATACTTTGTATGATTTTTATCTTTTTAAAATCTACTGAGGTTTGTTTCATGGCGTAGCATATGGTCTAGCCTAGAGAATTTCCATGTGCACGTGAGAAGGATTCATATCCTGTGGCTCCTGAAGGGAGTGTTTTGTAGATGTCTGTGTCTAGCTGATTTATACTGCTGTTCAGGTCTTCCACGTCCTTGTTGGTCTTCTGCCTGGTTATTCTATTCCACAGAGAGAAAACAGGGTACTGAAATCTCCAATTACCACTCCTTCCTTCGTTTCTGTCAGTTTTTGCTCCATGTATTTTGGTGATCTATTATGGTTAGGTGCATATATATTTATAATTATTAGGCCTTCCTGATGAATTAATTGTTTTGTCATTATAAAATGTCCTTCTTTATCTCTTCTAGCAAATTTTTGTGTGTGTTAAAGTCTATTTTATCTGATATTAGTTTAGCCACTCCACCTGTCATGGGGCTGCTGTTTCCAAGAATTACCCTTTTCCATTCTTTTACTTTCAATCTGTCAGTATCTATGAATCTAAAGCATGTCTCTTATCCGTAGCATATACTTGGGTCTTTTTCATATATACGCAGTCAGATAATTTTTGCCTTTTGAATGAATTATTTCATCCATTCACATTTAAAGGGTTTTATTTTCTTTTAAAGATTTATTTATTTATTTATTTATTTATTTATTTATCTGAGAGAGAGCGCACCAGTGGGAGGGGCAGGGAGAGAGAGTGTGGAGCCTAGATTGGGGGGTGGGGGGTGGGGCTTGATCTCACTACCCTGAGATCATGACCTGAGCCAAAACCAAAAGTCTGACGCTTAACCAACTGTTTCACCCAGGCGCCCTTCACCCATTCACATTTAATGTTTTGTGTCTCTGAATCCTCCTTTATCACTTTCTTTGGCATTAAGTGAATATTTTCTTTTTTCTTTTCTTTTCTTTTTTTTTAAGTCGGCTCCATGCCCTGTATGGAGCCCAACAGGGGCCTTGAATTCACAACCCTGTGACCAAGACCTGAGCTGAGATCACGAGTCTGACACTCATCCAACTGAGCCACCCAGGTGCCCCTAAGTGAATATTTCCTAATGAAGCCTGTAGATTTCTTGAATGATATTTTTTGAGCTGTTTGTTTGGTGGTTGCTTTAGGGCCTACCATACACAATGTATCAGAATCAGTTTCAGATTTATACTAGCTTAATTCCAGTGAGACATACAAACATGACTCCTGCATGTCTTTCCATTTCCTTCCTCCTGTGGTATGGTTGTTATGCACATTACATCTGTTAATGTTATAGACCCAACAATACATTGTTGTAGTTATTACTTTACCATCTGTGAAGTAACCTGCTACAGCTTTGCTCCCACCCACTTCTTTTGTGCTGTTATTCGCAAAAATATTACATAGACACTATATTTCTGTAAGACCAACATTACATAATATACGTATTATTTTATGCAATTTCTTTTTAAATTAGTTAAGGAGAAAAATATGCATTTATATCACCTTTTATAATTACATAATTACTGCTATCTTTACCAGTGCTCCTTGTTTTTTGTTTTTTTTTTTTATTTGAATTCAAATCACCATCTGGGATCACTTGTTTTTAGCCTGAGGGACTTAATATTTCTGGTGATGCAGGTCAGTGTCTGGGAATGTCTTTATTTTGCCTCCACTTCTGAAAGATAGCTTAGCTGGATACATGATTCTTGGTTGACAGTTCTTTTCTTTGGGCTCTTTGAATGTCCTCCCGGGGTCTTCAGGCCTGTGATTGCTGCTGAGAATTCAGCTGTCAGTCTCGTTGTGAGGGGCAAGCTTCTCTCCTGCAGATCTCAAGGTCTCCCCTTTCAGTATCTTTACTGTACAGCACAGGGTTACAGATGGTCACCTCTGTGCAGTTGAAAATCCATGTATAACTTTTGACACCTTCTACACTGAACTGCTAACAGCCTCCTGTTGACCAATAATGTAAGCAGCCGATTAACACATATTTGTGTGTGTTTTATATACTGTGTTCTTACCATAAAGTAAGCTAGAGAAAAGCAAATGTTGACAAAATCATAAAGAAAATACATTGACAGTACTGTATGGTATTTACTGAGAGAAAATCAATGTGTGAGTGGGCCCGTGCCGTTCAAACTCATGTTGTTCAAGGATCAGATGCTTACGCCTGTGAATCTCTTTGTGTTTATCCAAATTGAAGTTTCTTCAGCTCCCTAATGTGTACGTTAGTACTTTTCAATATATTTGGGGGAGTTTTCAGCCACTAATTCTTCAAATTTTTTTCTGCTTTTTTCTCTCTCTTGTCTCCTTTTGGTAGTCCCATTACACATGGCTGGTGAGCTTAGTGGTGTCCCACATTTCTCTGGGGCTCTATTCCTTTTTTATCTTTCTTCCCCCTCTGTTCTTTGGATTGCATAATCTTTATCAATCTATCTTCAAGTGTGCTGAAACTTCTCCCCATCCAGAAGTACTGTTGAGCCCCTCCAGTGAATTTTTCATTTAAGTTCTTGTACTTTACCAACTCCAGAAATTTCCATTTGGTTTTTTTATGTATGTAAATATATTGTATATTTTAGATATATATTTGGATATCTTATATTATGTAATATATAAGTGACATCTATGGAATGTACAAACATGTTATATAAAATATTACACATTATATATTTTATTTTGATCTTTCTATTGATATTCTTTGATGTGACATTGTCATCATACCTTCCTTTACTTCTTTAATTATAGCTTCCTTTAGTTCGGTGACATATTTTAAGTGGCTACTTTCAAGTCTTTTTTAAATCTGACATCTGGTTCATCTCATATGAAGTTTCTGTTGTCTTCCTTTTTCCTGGTGTATAGATCATGCTTCTGTTTCTTTACATGCTTCATAATTTTGGGGGGGAATCTAGACATTCTAGATAGTGCACTGAAGCAACTCTGGGTTCTTGCCCCTCCCTCTACCACCCATCCCCCCAACCCCGGGCTTGTTGTCGTGTGTAGTGACTGGCCCCTCCACGCAGTGGTAAGGCTCTGGTGTCATTCCTGTTCCTTGGGAGGTGCAGCAGTGGGTATGCCCACAGTCGCCCTGGGAGACAGTGGTTTGGGCAGGACTCTCGGCTCTTTGACTGACCACACCTGGCTGTTAAGCTCAAGCAGTACCAGCTGATTGCTCTATTGTTTTCAGCTGGGGGGGGAGGTACGGATATCTCTAGAGCCCAACTTGACCCAACGTGGGATTCACAGAGGAAACAACTCCCAAGATCAGTGTTTGAGGTTTGTTCTAACTCCAGGAGGGCTCTTCCCCAGTCTCTCTCCCTGGTTCTCCCGAAAATTTGCTGGCCTACAGTTCAGCCAGTCCCTTCACTGAATCTATGAATCTCTTTCCAATGGCCTTTCACCACAACTCCTACTGTTTTTGAAAATGTCCTTGTGATTGAACTTCTCCATGCTCTGGTGCAAATGCAGTCAGTTCCTTTGGGAAGAGACAAGGAGCTACCCGTTCTATAACCTGCTTCTCCCAACAGGTGAGGGCTCTGGGCCCAGGAGTGGGAGCAACAGCACACTTCTGAGGGACACACCCACTCTCAGAGCTTGGTGATCCGTGGGCTTGGGGACAGTACTACCCTCGGGTCTTCTCAGCTTGCTTCTCCTGGCATGGAACCAGCATCTTACCAGCTGGGCGAGGGGGGACTGGGCCCCTGCCTCAGTGGTATCTCACCCAAAGTAGAGGCTCCAGTCCACAAGGAGAGATTATGGTTATGCTGACCATCCTGGTAGAATCACTTCGAAACAAATCAGCTACATTCATAATCTGAAATTAAGCACAAGTAACCATAGTTTGCATAAAATACTTAAAACATTTAAAAAAAAAAAAAACACCTAAATTGGGGCGCCTGGGTGGCTCAGTCAGTGGTTGAGTCTGCTCAGGTCATGATCCTGGAGTCCCGGCCTCGAGCCCCTCATCGGGCTCCCTGCTCAGCGGGGAGTCTGCTTCTCCCTCTCCTCTCTGCTCTCCCCCCACCGCCCCCCACTCATGCTCGTTCTATGTGTCTCCTTCTCAAATAAATAAGAATCTTAAAAAAAAAAAAAAAAAACCTAAACTAAAACAGAATCGAGATACAAATGACCTACTAGAC
Organism: Phoca vitulina; assembly: GCF_004348235.1. NCBI lineage: Eukaryota > Metazoa > Chordata > Mammalia > Carnivora > Phocidae > Phoca > Phoca vitulina. The sequence continues at coordinate 863,447 of NW_022589823.1, read as the reverse complement.
ACAGTATGGACTATATGGACATTGTAATTCTTAATATAAAATGGCTCCTACAAATCAACCTAAAAACCTCTGAGCACAGTAAGAATCGGCAGATGTGAATAGAACGAATCAAATGAGAAATCAAAACGACACATGAAAACATATTTAACATGACCAGACATGACACTTATTTGACCATCAATTTGGCAAGGACTTATTTTAATCTTGGCCAAGAGTCCGTTGCCAATACCAGGGGCTGCTGGAAAGAGGCCACCGCCACACGGCCTTTCAAACTGGGATGAGCTCTGACCTGGTCACTCTCCCCGCGGGAACTGCGTCTGAGACAGCAACTGCCATTGCGGACGGGCGGGCACCCAGCGCGGCTAACGCGCGTCACCCGCCACCGGCGGACAGCAGGGGTAAAACTACCGTTAGTCACGGCACAGTGTCTAAAACAAGTAGAAGAATATATGTGATAGATTAAAAGTCTGTAATTTATTAAGTACAAAAATGGATATAAAAGCATAGGACCCTAATTTTGTAAAAATTTTAATAAAGAAAAAATTAATCCCTGAAAGGGTTTTTAGCAGATACTAATGCTGCTATTTCGCAGAGGTAGGATGAGAGGAGATCTTAATTTTCTTCTTCACACTTTAATGTGCTTTGTAGATTTTATGCTGTAAGCATAAATGCTTTTATATTCAGAAAAAAGAATGCATAATAAAATACATCCTATTTGGGGTAATTTAAAAAACATTTTCACACATTTCAAAGTGCAGAATTACAAATAGTCAATACCTTTTATTAACATAATGATATAAAAAAATTTTAGTGTGATATACAGAATTCTCAGAGAGTAATTTTAAAACATTTTAATGCGCTTCCTAAAATCTTAATTTACAAGACACTTTGTCTTACTGCCACTGACCTCTCAATACAAAAATTTTACAATATTTGTTTCCTATAAAACTACAACATTAAGATTAGGGTTAGGTAGTTTTCCCCTGCTGGCCACTGTATTACAAGGAATGTCCGTTAGTCCACTGCTAGAACCTCCGTATGTCCGACAATAAGTTATACAGATCATGTACATAATTACAATGGGCTTAGTAGGATTCCAGTACGTTGTAACACATCACACCGCAGCTCGACACCACAGGCAAACAGAACGAATGTGCACATGCTGCCTGCAGCCCAAGTAAGAGACGTGAGCATCGGCCCAGCTGGCCGGGCCCATGCGGTGGTGAACTTAAAATGGTAGAGAATTAACAAGAGCTCTGCTAGGCACCGCTCCAGGCTAGTTCCAGAAACACCTGGTTGTTCCTAGGAAGCATGCATAATTCACAAACTTTCCCACACTCAAGCCCCCCAAAACCCCGTAACTTCATAACATACTCTTTAATAGCTATATAAAAATAATCTTAGATTTGAGCTTCGCTTCAAATTCTTTTAAGTATCTAAAAGATTTTACATTCTCTTCTTTGATTTAGGTTTACTATAATATTAGATCCGTCAGTTTCATCAAGTTTGAATAAAATAACCGAATGCAGTTTGGCCAAGTTTTATAGGCACACAACTCAGACTGAAATCCGGGTAGGGCACAGGGCTGTGTCACGGCCCCCAGAGCCCATGCAGGGTGCTCCGCAAGCCGCGCCCAGGACCCGAACGCCCCGGCGCTGCCACCAACGCCCCAGGTCTGTTAACAGGAATAAAAATAACAATTCAACACAATTCCACGGATTGAGAAGGACTTATCCGGTGGTGTTAGGAAAACGAGGAAGTTAACTAAACAGCATGAAGTGACAAACCTAGGAAGTGGTTTAAGACTAAATGCTGGTTTACCTGCCCAAAAGCAAGCATCTAATCTGACAGCCCCCAGTGGCACTTCTCGAGGGTCAGTGACAACAAACGCGGACGATCGGGCACACGCGTTCTCACGTGTTTCCACATCCAACCAGCTCGGGAAGTGCCCTGTGAGCGCGGGGGGGGGACCCAGGACCCACCACCCTCGCTCGGCTCCTCCCTGTGAAACAGAAGCGAGGCACACGGACCAGGGGCCTCAAGTTCTTCCTAGCATGAATTCTATATACGAAGTGGGAATAAATAATTGGATTTTTAAATTCAAGAACTATATTTTCAGCCTAAAAAAAGTGCAAACTCGCAACACAGTAGCGCACTTGCAATGCCTCCCCCCTCAGGCAGCCCTCCGTTCAGGTACTGACATTCCTGCTCCCGCAAATGTCCTCCAAGAACAAGACACTTCTTCAGATGGTCCAGGAGGCGGTTTCCCAAGTGAGATTTGGGGAGCCTGGAGCGGATTTGAACAAGCAGAGGAAGAAGGGGTGTGGCGCGCGGGAAGACTGGAGCCCTTCTGGTGGCCGCTGGTGGCCCGACGTCTCTGCCGGTCCCCGCCGCGGGAGGCACGGGGCTGAGGAGCCGCGCTCACATGTTGTAGGCCACGTAGATCGGGTCCAGCTGGTCGGCCAGGAAGCCGTCTCGAAGGTGCATGCGCTGCTTCTCGCCCCGCGAGTTGATGGGGATCACACCGGGGTCCACGATGACCACCACGCCCACGACCAGGTGATGCTCCTCCAGGACCACGTTTGTGACCAGAGCCACCAGGTCCAGTGCGTCCCGCTCCAGCCCGTCCAGCTCCACCACCACGACCAGCAGGTTGGTCCAGGTGAACACGGCGCTGCAGGGACAAGACAGGCAGCGTCACACGGGGGGTGGGCACAGGCCTCCGGGCCACACGGACGTGCGGGGAACAGTGCCAAATAGAGAGCAGTAAGCGAAATCACAAACGTTTGCTGACGTTACACCACAGCTTAACGTCACTAACAATGCAAGGGTTAGGCTAAATGCGTTTTCTAGGAATCTCTGTTCTAATTAAAGCCCTGAACAAGAGCCGAGAGTATCAGCTGACGCTGAAAGCTCTGCCTGACCCAGTTCAAGCTCCCACCAAGGGCAGACGTCAGGAGTCACAACCATTTCAATTAAAAAATTCAAGTAAAAGCAGGAACACCTCAGGATAACTGAGGGACCTCACGTTTTGAAACGGATTAGGAGGTGAGGAAAGAGCTTGCCAGAGGCCTGGGGTCTGCTGCTGGAGGCGGGCTGGGCCGGGCGGGACGTGGCTCTCACCACTCAGCGATGCTCCTGTGGGCTCGGACCACGGACGTCTCGATGTCGATGGGGTGGTAGCGCATGCCTCTCAGCTCCAGCGTCTCATCCAGAGACCCGACCACGTACAGCGCATCATGTCGCTCTGTGAACACGGTTCGCACGCCTCAGAAGGACACCCAGGGGACACCGGGCGCATCTGCATCCGTGTCAGCCCCGAGTCATGCTGTGTGGGACAACCGAGCCTCCCGTCCGTGAGCCGAGCAGGGGGCCCGGAATGATTCCCCGCGGGTGCAGCCCTGCGGCCAGTCACCACCTCAGGAGAGCCACGTCAGGGTGTGAACACACACTGTGAAATAATCTGTGCCATCTCTGGAATGAAACAGCATCTGTGGGGACACCCAGTTCTGACTTGATCTGGGCAACCTGTGGTGGCCCAAGGGACTCTGCAGCTTTCAGGGGTCACACGTGGAGGGGGCCTGGCGGCCTTGTCACCAACACCCCGCATCCCCAGCAGAGGCTGAGGGCCCAAGGCCAGTGAGGGACAGCCACGGGGGCAAAACAGCCATTTTCAGAGAAAACTGCTACCAGAGCACATCCCTGCCCCCCACACCTCACGACACAAGCTCACAGCAAAGGGCGGGGTGAGCCAGCAGGACGTCCGAGACGCTGCGGCTCGCGGGCGGTGCGGACAGACCCCAGCACACGTCAGCCCCGGGGCGGCGGCGTCAGAGGCAGCCCTCACCTCCGCTGGCATCCGTGAGCTCTGTTCTTCGAAGGAAACCGAGGTAGCCAGTCCTCGCCCAAATGGTCTGGGTGTCTCCGAAACTCAGCCGGGCACTGAAGTGGTCGGCGTGCAGAGCCTCCTCCCCGTAGCCCGTGTAGTAGCCGGTAGCGTTGTGCGGGCTGCTCACCCAGATCTGCGGGGCTCAGAGGACGAGAAGGTCGGCACATCACAAATGCTGGGCACAGTGTCAGGAGACGTCACCGGCCCGGAGTGCTTAAGGAAACACTTAACAGAGGTGGCGGAGGGCGAGCTCTTCTCTCTTGTGAATGGAGTTAAAATTCCAGGCACGGAAAGCAAGCAAACAACCTTTCTCTACCCACTTTCAAGTGACGCATTCCTCCCTTTGCCCTAGAAGGTTTCTGGGAGCCCCTGCACGTCCGCTCGGGGACAGGTGAAGGGAGGGAGGGCTCACAGGACGGAGCGGGCAGGGCTGCTAAACCTCCCTGCGGACATGCTGCGTCTACACGCCCCCACAGAGCCGTCGGCCACACACGGGTAGCCGTACCAAGTGCTGTGGGGTCCCCTGGGGTGTCCTTCTAAACACAGGGCCCATCCAGGACCCACAGTCAGCTCCCCAGACTGAGCGCCTGGTTCTAGACAGCCCCCAGACGGCATCTCAAAGAGGACGCGGGGCGCCCAACAGGGCCTCCTGCCCCAAGAGGCAGGTTCCCAGCCTGGCACAGACCCTCCATGACCACCTTGGGGGCAAACTGTTGCCCTAACAGGCCTGGGTCCAGCTGGCCAGGAAGGGGGAGGGCTGAGGGGCGGCCCCATGCTGACTACACCCAGCCCTGGGCCCGGGACGTGAGCGATCAGGACAATCAGGACACTGAGCGACCCCTGGAAGGCCCCCATCAGACAAAATGGGCAGCATCTGTGTAAATACCCCTGAACCCCATCTGCCAGGACCCCAGAAGCTGTCCGCAGCAGAGCACAGTGGTCCTTGTGCCCACCCGGTGCTTGCCCACAGAGCCTGGAACTGGAAGCCTGAGACGTTCCCACCACGACTGAGCCGCCTGGGCCCCCGGCCCCCAGGGAACAGTCCCACCTGCCCTGAGTCACTCAGGACCCACTCCCATGCACGACACATTGTGTCGGCACAGTGACTCCCACAAAGCCTGCATCCTAAGAACACAGAGGCCCCCCCGCCCCAGCCTATGTCTGCCCCCAGCCAGGCCCTCCCTCGGGGACTGCTTTTCAAGGGGAATCACAGTGTCTGGGCTGCTCCCCGGGCCTCCCAGTGCCCACAAAACTCGAGGTTTCCCTTCGCTGGAGGGCAACCCTGGGGTGGGCTTCATCCTGCGGGAACCCAGAGGGACCCCCCCACACACAAATGGGTGCAGTACGGGCAGGAGCAAAACAGCTTCTCCAAAGTATGCGTGACTCCAAACGGCTGAGAATTCCCGACTCTGGGACAGACTGGGGAGACGAGTCGGGGCAGCTGCTGAGATCGTGGGGGCTCTGGCCCCCCACCTTACCTCTCCCAGGTGTGAGTCTCCAAGGGGCCCTTTGGTTTCAGTGTGCGCAATAATGACCTTCACCCCAGGGAGGATCTGGAAAGAGGATGTGAGTGATCAGGAGAGTTAGATGCCAACCTAAATCAGACACCGATTTTTCACAGAAATAAGAGACTTTTTAATAGATAAAAATAAATTGTGAATCTTAGCAAAATTATCCCAGTTCCTAAGAATGGACCCTATTTCAGATGTCGAGAGGGGTAAGGAGGGTTTCTGTAAGCATCTCCCACACCTGGGGTCTTTCACTAAGGCCACACGAGGACAACCTGCCCCTTGCAGGGGCCCACGAGTATGGGGTGCCGTCCACGCACCACGGGCCGCTGCCAGGGCTCTGTGTGCCGGCTCGGTGAGCCCCAGCCTGGCCTGGGGAGCTACCCGTGAAGACATGGAGTCAGTCCCACTCTGCTGGCTGGCTCAGGCATGCAGGGGCACTGGCTCTGGTCAGACCACCCGGATACCTGTTCTGTCTCAGGTGGCGTCCCCATATACGAAACAGATGGCAGTGGGGACCTCCAGGCAGATGGGAGGAAGGGTCAAGGGGTCACAGGAACATGGGGATGCAGGCTCTGTCGCCCATGGTCATCTTCCTCCTCTCCCCCAGCTCAGCTCCAGCCACACTGGCCCCTCTGAGGCCCACACTCCCACCCCAGGACCTTTGCACCAGCGGAGCCTTCTGCCCCTCATGTCTGTGGCTGTCCCTCCTCAGAAGCCCGACCCTGGTCACCCTCTGCAGGCGCACGGCTCTTGTCCTGTTGCCGTCTCCACTGCCCTGTCCCTAGCGGTCGCTGTGACCCTAATCGTGTGGGAGCAGAATCGGGGTGGCCCTTCCAGGCTGTGTGGGCCGTGCCAACCTCCATTTCTTGCCTCTGGGATTGCGCAGGAACAGGACGGGCCGCCCCTCTGCCCTCGGCCTAGCACCGGCACGCTGCGGGAGCTGTGGGAAGCCCTGAGATCAGGGCCGTCTGTTCCTGGCCGCGACGCTGGGCACCCAGCCCTGCCCTTGACCCTGCTGTCCCCTGACGCCCAGGCCACCCCCCACTGCATCACACCCCCTGATAAAGCCACGCGGGCGCTCTTCTTTCCCTTGAGCTTTCCCTGGCTCTGAGGACACCTGTTCTCCAGATCCCCCTGGTGGCATCGGGCCCAGCGGGCTCAAGCCCCCAGTGGGAGCTCTTTCTGGGCTTCTGCCCGTCTCTCCTTTCTGATGTCCTTGTGTGAGAGGTGAGGAGGAGAAGAGCCCTCTGCATCAGCCCAGCCGCGACCCCGGTCGACCTGTTTCCATCAGGACATGTTGACCTCTCGGAACCCGCCAGGGGCCAAGTTCCAGCTCCCACTACCTTTCCAGACTCCGTCAACGGCAGACTGTGCGGAGAACCCCGTTCTACCAAACGTACCCTGAAAATTAACAAGGGAAAAGTCATCAGAAACTGCTTGTCACTATAAAGGTCAGTCTGTGGACAATTCGTCGTCTTCAGACTCACGACCTTGCCGTGACCTTGGAGCAGTGACTGCCTGCTGACTGGCCCCGACTCAGGGCAGGGGTCGGCTCCGGCTTTCTCTGCACCCTCCCCCCACCCACCCCCACCTGCTGGCCCCACCCCCAGGAGGCTCCACCGCTGTTTACATCAAGGGGCAGCGTGGCCGTGTTTGAGGGTCCAGAACCAGAACCCAGCTTCAGAGCTGGGAGGGACCCAGACCCACAGGGACACACTGTGGCCCGCGCACATTTACTGGACGGAAACGCTAAGTCTGGTCTTAAAATGGTATCGTGGGAAAAACATGCTTGCCATTGGCTGGTTCGCTTGTTTTCTACCCCGTAAGACGACCCGTGTCAGGTGTTGGGTAACTCCCATCATCCCTCCAGGGGTGGGAACCACAGGTTCAGGGATGCTGCCTGAGCTGCGCTGACACGAGGGGCGAGAAGGCAGCCCAGGCTCCCCAGGGGGCCCAGCCAGCCAGCCGCTCACGCCAGGCTGCTGGGAGGTCGGCTCGGGACCCAGCCGGCCCACACAAGCTCCCCTGCGGGTGTGGACGGGCCCTTACCGGTCGTGCCGCAGCGCCCTCATGTCCACGTAGACGGTGGTGGGGTCTGGGCCGGCCGTGCCCTGAAAGGAGAGCAGCAGAGGAACTTCCCTTCACCGGGTCTGCAGGAGCGGGTCTGCATCTACACGGGCAGAGCCGCGTGACAGCCCCTCCCGGGCCCCCAGGGCACACCCAGGAAGGCAGCAGCTCTGCCTGAGGCCGTGAGCCTGCCCGGGGGCACAGACGCCCTCCATCCAAACATCTACCTGGCTCAACAACGTCGAGTGGAGCATCCAGCAAAACCTACAATTCAGTTCTAACAGCTCTGTGTTCCCGCTGGTCCCCACCCTCCGTGCGATGGTAGAAACACCACCGTAGGTTTTGGAGGGCATTTCCGCCACGCCGTCAGATCAGGCCTGGCCTCTCGCCAGCCAACTGGATTCTACCAAGGGCCGAGCAGAGTGGAGGTTCTCTCGGGGATTCACCCTTCTCGCCTCTCTTCGGAGACTTGGCATTGACCCTGCCGAGGCTATTAGGGCCCATTTAGTAGCTAAGGAACACGGAGTTAAATGGACACTCTGCTCGACGTCACTCTCTGAAGACCCCAGACAGTGTAACCCACGTCTGCCCTGGTTAAAACAAGTGTCTTCTTTGAGACCAAACACGGCCCTTCCTCCACAGGCAACGCTAGGACTGGTACGTTCTTTTGAAAATAGCTTTGCTCTTCCATTTGGTTTCAAAGGAGCTTTTATAATATGTCAATAACATCCACTGTGAGCAAAGTCAGACAGGAAAGACACATGCGTTTGTCTGGAATTCACAAGAAGCCACAGGAACTCTTGGGGGAAGCACAGAGGTGCCTTGAGGTTGAGGTCAAGGTCGTACCTGCTCAGCCAGCTTTCCCAGCCTGTTGGGCTGACAGAGGCAAAGAAGGCCAGCAGAGGGAGACAGGGAGGAGACAGCCACAGGAAACAAACAGGAAGCAACAGGCCACGTGAGAAACACACGTAAGAGAAAGCAAAATACGTCACTGCATCTCAAAGCGCAAACGTGAACAACCCATTAAGAGTCTGGCAATCCTACGTGGCATCCCACGTGCCGACAAATAGTACAGACACCTTCAAATATCGAGTAGAGAGGGTACCAGCTTTTAGATGTTGAGCAGAGAGTAAGGTGTTCACTTACAGCCTCGAACTGTGCATCAGCAGCCTGACACTTAGTCGTACTTTCTACAATAGGAAGGGACGTGAGGAGGGGGCCCAGCCCACCTCCTCCTGCCACTGGCAAGGGTCTGAGGCTTGGAGAGGCCAGCAGGGTCTTCACGGCGGGGAGGACATCAGCAGAAATGCCCGGAAAACAGGAGGATGGTCTCTGCATGAGAGACCGGCCCTGTGCCGGGGACAGGCTGGCCCAGGACAGGTGTGCCGGGTGCCAAGGACCAAGGCTGCGCGAGGCTCTGGCTGGGCACCTGGGCCCTGCTCTGGCTCCCGAGGTGCCTCTTCCACCCCGTAATTCCTATACCGTGTCCGTGAGGAAGGCATTCAGTATGCTTTTACGAAGAAGTGAAAGGCAGATGCTGGTACCAAATCCGGAAAACAGCCAGTCATCTGAAGCAGCATTAGACACACTCTAGCTGTTCAATTTCTGAAACTTCGTGTTCTCCTTTTAATAAGTAAAATACCTTAATGTTTCAAAAATGAATTTGGGGCAATACAAACCACCACATTAATTAATGTTTCCATTTAAAATTGGTTGAGTGTCATAAGCTTTAAAAAATGAGCTACATATTGTATCCACCTTAGAGGTTTTTCCAGGTAAGTGAACAGCCACTGCTGAAGAACGTGTTGTTTTCAAATGAGCCTTTGTTCATCTAGGAGACTAGAATATCTTTTACAATAAAACCTCCTAGCTCACAGGCTGAACTGACATATGGAAGTGAACATCAAAGGCTCAGAGGACAAGCAGGGACCAGGGACCAGAGGCAGGACAGCACACGGAGAGCAGCAGGAGGGCGGCAGGAGGAGGGGCTCCCCCGGCAGGCCTTACCTGGAGGCAGATGGCCACGTTGACCCTGCACCCGAACGTGGTGCTCACGGCGCGTGCCGGCAGCCCCAGGTCCTTGAACAGCTTGGAGAAGGACTGTGTGAGCGCGATCCTGGGCCTCTCCTCTGCGACCACCATGCAGGTGCGCACGCAGGACAGGTTCACCCCCTTCATCTGTGGGAGGAGTGGCGGAGCGGTCCTGAGCCATCTGAGGAAGCCTTGGAGGGGCACCCCCAGGGGCACCTGGTGCAGGAGCAGGGTGAGCGGGAAGCAAACCACAAACCCCAGCCTCCTCCTCCCCTGGGTCTCGCTGGCTGGGTCTCAGTTCCCCAGGGTCCTAAGCATGAAAGCACTGGAGGGGGACCCTGGGCTATGCACCCACTCCTGGCCTCCTGTGCCCCCGCTCCAGGCCCCTGGACCCCACGGTGCACTCAGAGCTAGTATGGGCCCCGCCCCCCACCCTGGCTCCCCTGCCCACCGCACTCTGCTCCCTGCACCCCTGCCTGGCTCTCACACCCTCCTCTGATGTGCGGGGTGTGCAGAGGAAGGGAGGGACCTCTAGGGGCTCAGCGAGGAGCTTGCAGCACAGTGGGGGCCGGGACAAAGCGCCATGGAGCCATGTGGCTCAACTCTATTTCCACAAACGGCTTGAACAGATCTTGGGGGTCTTTGTTTAAGGTTCCCGGGATCCAGTTTAGAAACAAGTAGGAGCCCCTGGTTTGGGCACTCTGACAGGAAAGCAAGCAGGGTCGCGCACTCACCCTGAGGACGCCCGTCTGCGCTCCCAAGCCCTTGGTGCACATCTCCATCACCGAGTAGGAGCAGAAGGTGACCCGGGCCTTGTACTGGCTGACGGCAGACAGCCACAGGGACACGTTGCTCTCCAGCTCCAGCGGGGGCACCAGGACGGACTGGTGTCCTGAGTAGACGCTGGGAGAGTGCAGGGAGGGTCAGACAGCTGCTGAGCCCACGAGACGTCCTGGCCACCCGCGTCCCTGCCTCTTTCCTTCCCCGAGGACACTTCTTCCTAGCCAGCACTGGGCACAATTCGGCCCTAATTCAAGTGGGAGTTTCACTAGAAAATTCTGTGGGGAGCAGGGGGGTGACACAGGGGTGTGGTCTCCGTCTAAGCACTTCGGAAGGATCCAGAGTCACACTTAGGGACAGAACCTGCTGGCTAGAGACTCTGGCTTTCTACTTCCAAAGATCTGTCGCTACTTCCTAGTATTTGATGAAATTAAGTAGCCTCTTCCCTATTACTAGTAACGGATACTGTTTATATGTAGTGAAAAATGTATTTTTACTCTTTTTACTCCGTTTCAAACTCAGGCTCTGATCCTTTTCACCCCCAAACGAACCCACTCACATGTGCATCTTAGACTCTCTGGGCATCAAAAATGAATGTTAAGGTCCCAAAAATGACACGAGTGATTCCAGTCTTGCAGGCAGGCAAGCTGCAGGGGCACCTGCTCACCACCTGCTCACCACCTGCAGCACTCACCTACTCACCACCTGC
>NW_022589823.1:852017-852450 GCF_004348235.1 Phoca vitulina | reverse complement strand
TGGGCACCACCCGCAGCACTCACCTGCTCACCACCTGCAGCACTCACCTACTCACCACGTGCTCACCACCTGCAGCACTCACCTACTCACCACCTGCAGCGCTCACCTGCTCACCACCTGCTCACCACGTGCTCACCACCTGCAGCACTCACCTGCTCACCACGTGCTCACCACCTGCAGCACTCACCTGCTCACCACCTGCAGCCCTCACCTACTCACCACCTGCTCACCACCTGCTCACCACCTGCTCACCACGTGCTCACCACCTACAGCACTCACCTGCTCACCACGTGCTCACCACCTGCAGCACTCACCTGCTCACCACCTGCAGCACTCACCTGCTCACCACCCGCTCACCACCTGCAGCACTCACCTGAGCACCACCTGCAGCACTCACCTACTCACCACCTGCTCACCACCCGCAGCACTCACC
>NW_022589823.1:830250-852007 GCF_004348235.1 Phoca vitulina | reverse complement strand
GCAGCACTCACCTACTCACCACCTGCTCACCACCCGCAGCACTCACCTACTCACCACCTGCTCACCACCCGCAGCACTCACCTGCACAGACACCACAGGGCGAAGCCGAGGCCGCAGTAGGGGTCAAGGCATATGGCGATCTGCCTCGAGGGGTACAGCTCACACTGCAGCTTTATGGAGCGGCACAAGGCACTTGTGGCCGCGTGTGACATCTTAAGGAGTAGAATGGAAGTTCTGGTCAGTGATGTGAGGGCAGAGAGAAAGTGAACAGCAGAGCCTATCAACCATGCGGACACAGTTGCTTCCTTAAAGGATGGCTGGCTCAAAGCCCCGTTCAAAACAAATAATACACAGGAAATGGCACACTAAAGACCTTCTAAATGAGATTTCAGAATATGAAAAAATTTAATGGAGCTCTTGGCTCCTGGTAAGGGGACAGACTCATTAAAGCCACCTGCTCCCAAAGCTAGGTATAAATTCTAAAGTTTAGATGTTACCATAAAACATCAAAATATGCATAGTTCTCGGGCTAACCTGATTCTGGGGGTTTACTGGTATTTAACACAAACTTCAAGGAAAACTATTGTTGCTTCCAGCTGTGGATGAGAGTGGGGACCTGCATAAACCTGCACCCAACACCCTTTCTCCCCACCCGTCAGAGGCGGAAGCAAATAAGAGCTATGACCCCAGGACCCACCTTCACGCCTGCTAATATCCCCGTAGTTGACACGCTGAAGTCCAAGTATGCGAGCACATCTGGAGACGGGGGCCTGAAAATGTTCGCCACCTTCTTTTTTGGTATGTCATCTGTTGAAGCAGCGACCCCAGTAATGTTAACGCTACTCCAGGCTCTCAAAGGGAGAAAGAAAACATGATCCGTACCCGGGGAGTCCTGGGGAGAGCCCGCGCGGAACAGGAGGGAGGCCTGGAGACAGCAGGCCACACGCATACGTGGAGAAGCTCATTTTAACCTTCAGGAAAATGTCATGTGGAGCAGACCCACCATGACTGCTCTGAGTGCATGGTGACAGGGACAGTGGGCGAGGTGCATTTACCAGTGCGAGAGCTCGGAGGAGCGAGGACTTGCCAAAGGTCACAAAGCCTGTGGCAGAACCACTATTAGCGAGAGCTATGGGCAGGCTCCCAGGGCTCTCCCTGCTTCATCGTTCCTGTAAGACCACGAGGTGGACTCAAGTGAGGCAAGGGCTGGAGCCTACGTTGCCGCAAGCTGGCCAAGCAACAGGACTGTCTGGAGCCAGTCTGCTGGCTCCACACCGGCTGCCCTGGACCAGCTCCCCAGGCCTGTAGACGGGTACCGGGTGGGTAGCCACAGACAACACAACCCCTGACCGCTTGCCCTGGAGTGCAAGGGCAGATGTCTGCCCGGTGCGGGAGTCAGGAGGGACGCCCGCCTGCTCGTTGCCTGGCCCCCCGTGGTTGTGCACCACAGCCCACCAACAAAGCCTGTGGGGTGCTGCTACTTTGGGGCATCTCAGCCCCAGGCTGACCTCATGGCTCGAGGCATAGCGGTCCAGGGGTTTACAGCCCTTCCTGCTGGCCCACAAGCATCTCATGGGGCACAGCAGCATTCACCAATGACGGGACAAGGGACAGAGGTGTGTGTGCGGTGGGGCCACCTGCTGTACAGGCATGAGAAGCAGCACGAGGAGGCGTGGTCCGCAGACACACCGGCTTCCGACAAGGGCTTCTGCCCCACGGGTGCAGGGGTCCCGCCATGAGGGAGGCCCAGAGGCGAGCGGCCCTTCACCACCTATTTCAGCTGCTCCCACCCAACTTCTATTGTTTGGTGGCAAGCGTACAATCCGTACAACAAAGAAAGGAAAGGTGGTGTGTCCCGGGGGCCAGTGCACACACCGATGGCGCCGAGGACCCTCACCTGTATCTAGAATGGTCGGCCAGGTCCTGATGTCCACGGCGGCGGCCGCGTCTTTGGACTTGAGCAGCCGCATGATGGCCTGTGTGGTGAGGACGCAAGCGGACTTGCTGACCTGCAGAGCACGGGGGTTGAAGGTGTGAGCGGGACGTAGGGCCTGGGAGAGATGACGTGGTTGACTGCACAGGCCCCCCACCTGCCCCTGGTCAGGCCTGCCTGGCCGGTCCACAGTGCACAGGTACCTCCACGATCATCTTGACAGTGGGCAGCGTGGTGGTGAGGTTCTGGGGGTGCGGGGGCCGCACCGTGACGGGCACGCAGCCGCAGTACAGACAGCCGTAGAAGGCGGCAATGAGGTCCACTCCTGCAAAGACATGTGGTCAGAGACGGTCAGTGCAGGGTGGAATGTGACGAACAGCACCGAGTACCACGGAGGGCCAAACAGATGAGAGGGTCCCAGTCCAGCATTACCTGGATAAAACCATGACTACTCCAAACCGATATGGTATTGAGACAGGGAAACTGAAGGACTCCATAAAAATCTGATTTTTGCTCCTTTTCTTGCCTCTATTCTTGCTAGGACCTGCACCCCCACTTTACACATGCAAATGGTATATGTCCCCCTCGTAAGGGATGAGGAGTTAATGATTTCTTTAGAATAGATAACATCTAAGGAACGATCTGACCTGGTGAGAATGAGTATTCTGGACCCTCAGCTCTAGAGACATCTCTAGGCCAAGGCCCCCTGGCTCCAAGGAATATCACCTAAACCAGCTCCCGATGACTAAGAGGACATGCACACCAAACCACAGTCCTCAGTAAAACCCCCCACATCCCAAACAAAGATGGGACTCTCTCTCCTTACCTGAGTCTTCCAAACACTGTCCATAGCTGCGCTCTCTCTACACCTTCAATAAACTCTATTTCATTCCTATCTTGGCTGGTCCTGCAGGACTCCCTCCCAGTTCCCAGACCTGGCCTGCTGGCAACATATTTGTAGAAAGTGCTATGAAGGATGTACAGACACTATCCTGAAAGGCTGGAGAGGTAGAAGAGGGTGTGTCGTGGCACAGAGGAGGGCACCGAGGGCAGGAGGTCTCCAGCCCGGGAGCAGCACTAGGCCTACCATTCCGGGGGCCAAGCGCAGGGTAGGTGAGCAAGGGAAGTAGGAACCCTTTTGAGGAACAGGCTGCCCAGCTCTGAAAAGGAGGGAACACGGGAGGGTGAGGGGTCTGCCCACCAAGGAGAACAGAGCTACAGCAGGAGGTGATGGGGAGGATGAGGCGGGGGTCTGCCCCCTCAGAGAACTGGAAACTTGGAAGGCTGCAACTCCTCGCACATCTGTTCTCAGGCCAGGGCATCCCTCCTTGCTCTCAGCTTTCCATCATAACACGTGACCACCAAATGTTCCTTCAGATTTCTAAATGTTTAAGTCTTAGGGGGAATTATACCGCACTTAAAACCTATGCTCCCATCTTGAACTCAATCCAGCTTGAGACGCTTGCCCCCCCCCCCCCCAAACACACCCTGGAGACCCTTCAGAGCACACAGGGCCCCCACCTGGCATCCTCAGGCTACAAAACACCAGCCTCAGGCTATTTCAATTCCAGGGTCAAAATAACTCTGTCCCATTTAACCTGGCTGGTGGGTTTCACCGGATTACAAGTTCCCAATGTTCCATCAATATTAATAGCGGACTCTGAGGCCAGGGTTGCTCAGCAGGGCCGTGAGCACACCCAGCAGGCTGGTGCACATATGAGTGCTCTTACACCCAGCGTGGTCGCTTCCCAACACAGCACATGAGGAAGACATCGACAGGAGCCCACTTCCTTGAGCTCACAAAATTCATGCTGCTCCCTGAACGCACGTATTTCCAGGTGCAGAGGTGGGGAGAATCCTTCTGACCCCACCAGCATCCCCCCTTCTGCAGCTTCCAGAAAGCATGGGTTCTTAATCCCTTGGCTCAATGCACCCCTTTGAAAATTGGAAAAGTCCTGGGCCACCCCCTTCCCTCCCAAGAAATACACAACACACCCAGTGGCAAATGCAAAGCATGGGGGGGAGTGCCCTCCCCACGGGGACCCCAGCTCAGCCTCCAGCTACTATACTCTCTACCTGCTGGCACGTTTTCAGATGTAAATTTAGACCTTCAGCATGCATCTTCTTTTTTGTTGTTAAAAATGGTTTAAGAATAGTGTCAAACATACTTCACCATAGCGAAGAGCATCAGGCCCCTCCCTCTCTTCACCCTCCGGATTCTCAATTATCAAGATCGCACTGGTTTGCTACCCATCTTTCCTTCCCTTTTCCTGTAGTTAAGCCTTCCCAGTGTTTCCCAGTTACTACAGCCCTGCGCTTCCCCGTGGGGGCGCTCCCTGTGCACGCTCCCTGTGGGCACGCTCCCTGTGGGCACGCTCCCTGTGGGCACATTCCCTGCGGGCACATTCCCTGAGGGCGCGCTCCCTGTGGGCGTGTTCCCTGTGGGCACATTCCCTGAGGGCGCGCTCCCTGTGGGCGTGTTCCCTGTGCGCGCTCCCTGCGAGCACATTCCCTGTGGGCACGTTCCCTGCGGGCGCGCTCCCTGTGGGCGTGTTCCCTGTGCACGCTCCCTGTGGGCGCGCTCCCTGCGAGCACATTCCCTGCGGGCGCGCTCCCGCGTGCTGTGCGTGCTTGCAGCCCCAGCCCTGAGCCCGGGGCTCGGCACCGCTGCAGCCGGTGTGGACAGCTCGCGGCCAGGGAGCTCCAGCTCAGCCATGTCTCTGCCCCTCTCAGTCAGGGTGAAGCTTGCCTTACATCTGGAACCCAGGGGTACTTGAAGAGTGGGGACTGAGCTCACCCTAGGGAAAAGTACCCTCACAGCCCAGCTGATGTGGGAAACAGAGGCAGAAGGAAATGTAGATAAAAGTAAATGTCCTTATAACCTGCAGCCCGTTGACGAATACTCGAGGCGGGCAGAGTGTAACATGCCTCCAGGAAGCTCCTGTCTTAATGTTGATGCCATGTTAACAGGGAAAAACAACCCTAGCTTGACAAGAGCCAGGCCTCTGGTATCCTGTGAGTCTTCTTCAGCAGATCCAAGTCCTTTTGGACACCTCCCTTTTCCTTCCCCCCCCCAACTCCCAAGCATATGATCAGCCACCCCTCACAACCCCGGTGCAGCAGCTCCTTCTGCCCACGGGTCCTGTCCCCCCGGTCCCGTCCCCAGGCTTTAATAAAACCACCTTTCTGCACCAAAGACGTCTCAAGAATTCCTTCTTGGCCGTCGGCTCTGGACCCCAACACTCCAAACCACATCACAGGGAATGGAAGGAGGAGAAAAAAATGTGATGCCAGTGGGAGTTTTGGGAGTATTCGAGTTACCACGTATGTGTGCCAAGAAAGAGACCAGGCTGCCACCCTGCCCCAGGCCCCAGGAAGGGGAGACGTCTGCACTCCGTGGCAGTCCCCCAAGAAAGAGGCGCCCCGCTCCCACCAGCAGCAGCAGTCCCACATGGAGAAGTGCTGAATGCAACCCAGGGTACCCCAGAGATGCTGAAAAGGGGCCTGGACAAGTGGCCCAGAGACGAAGCACAGAGCACACTCGAGAGAAGGCACCCGACGGGGAGGACAGATCCAAGCCACAAGTCAGAAGAGTGCCAGGCACAGGAAAAAGGGAGGAAAAGCAGTCAGGAGAAAGAATATTTTCCTGAGATGGAGATGAGAACCCCAAGATTAAACAGGCAAGACAGTGAGCAGGACCCACCCCTGGGCGCAGCCCCATGCTTTCCTGGACTCTGAGTTGGAAAGGGAAGGCTGCAAGACTCTAGGCCAGATGACTCACAAACGGGGAAGAAGAGCTGGACTCTGACCTGTGAGACTGGAGAAGCATGGATACAGCCGTGAGAAACAGACCCAGGCGTCCTGCTCCAGCGAAGGCGTGAGTCGCCACAAGAGGGAGAGACACCGAGTGCACGGCCCTGTGTGCCAGACCCGCTAAGAGGCAAACAACAAACTCACAGAGGGGCACCTCCAGACCAGGGGCCGGATCGGATAGAGCAGGCGGAGCCCCAGGTCACCAAACCGAGGCTTAACCTAATTACACCTACGGCCTCTCCCAGAAAGGGGAGCTCAGCGTCCGTCAGGAGTCACCTGGTCGGCACGAGCGAGGTCCTCTGTCTGGCAGACCCCATGGTCCCCTGAAGGAGAGTGACCTTGTCCAACTAACCCGAGTTTTCCCGGGATCACGTCCTCGTCCCGCTCCCTCCTGCCCATGACCGTCTCTCATCTGTGCGGCTCCCCGGGGCTCCTTTCTGCCCACTGTGCTGCAGGCGGCCAGGTTAGGGGTCACCAGAGAAAGGCAATCAGACCTTCAAAATTTACCCCATTGGATTTTGTTCTTTAACAATCACAAAGTGTACAAACCATTATCAACAACCAAGAACTCAGGAGACCACTGGTCCTAGGATTGCTTCCTGAGAAACCAGTTAGAGAAGGAGCGTCAGAAACCTGTGTGACCAGGAGACAGACAGCTCCGGGGGGAACTGAAAGCAAAGGAGGAGAGAAGCCAAGAGGCTGGATTTGTAAGGGCCGTCCATCCATCCCTCTGATAACGCAGACACAAGGCAGCAACAAGGTTGTGGGGGGGCAGGGGTGGGGATGCAGAAAAGCATGTGCAAAAATTTTAAACTGTTTCCAAACTTCATTTAGGTGGTTACGGTATTTGTGCTGTTATTCTGGGGATGCTGCATGTGATGCGGGTTTGAGTGCCTGAGTGATTATGGGATATGTGAATTCCATCATCTCCCTGTTCTGAAGAACCAGGATCCTCAGTATGGAAAATGGGAGATACAAGGTAGGAGGGGTTTAGTCCTGAATTAAATGGGACGTGACAGGATAAACTCATAAGGTACTGCCTCTCTAAGAGATACAATTGCATTTATTTGTAATACCTAGCTCTGCTCGCTGAAAGGCCAATAAACAGCAGTCAATCTGGAAGAAATGTGCATCCCTCAGGCCCAGGTTTTGTTCTGGGGGCACTGGGGTCTCCATGAAGGGATGGCTGGCTCTAGATCTGGGTGGGACGGGCAGGACGCGAGCCTGCAGCAGACTGTGGTCGCGTGAGACCAGCCGGGAGGGGCTCCTATTGGCCGAACGTGGGATGACCTGAGCTTTGACAAAGAAACTAACTGCAAAGGGCTGAAACCCAACAAAGTCATTCCAGTCCAGGAGTTCACAGTGATGTATGTATTTCTAGATCCACTGGAGTGTGACAGGAATACACAGGACCGACAGAAGGAAAGCATCAGCACGTAGGGATTCCACCACTGCGGAGCCAAATGCTAGATGAAGGAAGTTTCTGTGTGTTAGTTTTATGGCCAATAAATGAAAACAGGAAATGAGAGAATGAGAATATCACTGTTCCGTGACCCTAAAGAATGAATGAATGAATGAACTCTGAAGCACCAACAGTGGATGCTAACACCACAGAAGGAGACACAAGCCAACACGGGTCCCTGATGAGATAATTCAACACCACCTGGAGTCGGCCAAGGCACCAAACCCGAGTCTGACCCAGGGCCAGGACCTCGCTGCCAACCTGCAGGAAAGACGGGAGCCAAGAACCCGCTGGCTTGCTCCGGGACTGGGGGGCCTCTGCAGAGTCAACCCAGAGCTTCCATCGATAAATTACAAAGAGGGGGAGAGGGAGAGCCTGTGGATTAAAAGAGACTAAAAACATACCAGATGTAAAGAAAACTGGCAGACTAAGCCGATGTGCAGGGTGCCCCGCTGGGCGCTCAGACGCTGGGGAACTGGAAGAGAGGGCTACAGAGCTCAGGGGTAGAGGCTGCTCCGGGGGGTGGACGAGTCTGTGCTGGGGACACCCGGGACACCTGGCCAAGACCTACTTTCCGACCTGGCTGTAGGTTACGGGGTGTCTGCTTTACAATAACGGAGGGCCCCGTGTGCTTACCTGGGGGGTAGACCAAAGCCACGTGGTCCCCGGTGCCCAGTCTTGCCTTCTCCGTCAGGGCGGCGGCCACCCGCTCTGCCTTCTTGTGCAGCTGGACGCAGGTTGCAGTGCTGGTGACGCTGCCCTAGGAAGGTGGTCCTTGCATCAGCGCGGAGCTGGGGCGGGGTCTGTTCCTCGGGCACCTGAGCACACACCGCTCGTGCGCTGTGCCCCGAACTCCTGCGCTTAGGGCCGGGGCCTGCGCCGGTTCTCGGGACACACCTAGTCGTTGTGTCTCAGGGAGGGTTCCCAAAGGCGGCTGTCTCTCCAGCAGGGAAGGGACCAGCTGCGCAGGGCTCCAGAGAGCCTGCAGCAGTGGGCACGCCGCTTGTCCAGGAGAGCCCGAGGCTCAGCCGTTAGGGAAGACTCTTGAGGGCACCCAGCTGGCTCAGCTGGTCAAGTGTCTGACTTGATTTCGGCTCAGGTCACGATCTCAGGGTCGTGAGATCGAGCCCCACGTCGGGCTCCACTGGGCATGTCACCTGCTTAACGTGCTCTCTCTCCCTCTGTCCCTCCCCCAACTCGCTCCCGTGTGCTTGCTCGCACTCTCCCTAAAAAAATTTTTTCAAATAAATTAACTAAATTTAATTAAATTAAAAAAAACTCTTTTGGCCTTTTTGATAAAATCTGTTAAATATAACAACATTATAAAGAATAATAGAATAAATATCTGGGTTCTCCTTACCTAATAATATTTTGCCACATAATGTTTAAATTTGTTTTCTAAAACATATCATCACCACTCTGCATACCAACCTTAATTCATCCTCTCCTTCCCCAGAAACAACCATTATCCTGAATATAAATACACATAATAATGCACAACAAACAAACATCCGGAAGCTACACGGTTGTGCGTGTTTGAACTTCCTCTCCCCCAGGTCGGCGGCCTGCCCTCTTGGAGCACCTGGCGGACACAGAGCGTTGCGGGTGGCACGGGCCCGTTCGCTCGCTCGCCTCGCGTCTCTGCCAAGGACATCAGGACACCAGCTCCCAGCAAAGGCCTCCTTCCCTCGGCTGACCGGAGTCGGGCAGGCCTCAGAGCTTTTAGTCCTTCTTAAGGAAATTAAAAGTGCAGCTTGGTCTAAACATAATGCCCCAGAACAGACCAGCCAAAGTCAGAACCCCTCCCTTCTCCCTTACGGAGGCCAACGTGCTTGTCCGCAGAGCCGGGCTGCGTGCAAGGGAGCTGGGCTTGCTTCCCCCGAGCCGCGCTGAGGTGCAGAACGGCAGAGCTGGCAGACCCTGCCAGCCCCCTTGGACGGCCACCTACACGGCCACAGGCCTCCTCCTAGGTCAGAGGCCAGCATGTCCCCAGGGACTCAAGGACAATTGAAAACCGAAGAAGGTTGACAAACCAAAAGAAATGCCAAGTTTTACTAGTGACTTTGAGGGGATTTGGAAAAGGCCAGGCCCAGTCTTCTGTGGTCTCCTCCTGAGCTCTCTCTTGGCTTTAAAGACCATCTACCTCGGGGCGCCTGGGTGGCTCAGTCGTTAGGCGTCTACCTTCGGCTCAGGTCATGATCTCGGGGTCCTGGGATCGAGCCCTGCGTCAGGCTCCCTGCTTCTCCCTCTCCCTCTGCCGCTCCCCCTGCTTGTGCACTCTCTCTCTCTCTAATAAATAAAATCTTAAAAAAAAGACCATCTACCTCTCCACACATGCCTGGTGGGCACCTCTGTGCGGCCCCCACCCCGGGGCCCCTCCTCTCTGAGCTGCCGCCCCACACTCACCCTCCTGCAACCCACAGGAGCCACTCAGAACCACGAACCACATCACCATCACGCGCCTACAGCTCAGTCCCGCGCAGCTTCCAGCCACACCCTCGGGGTAACAGCCAGCAGCTGGCCTCGGAGCCCCTGGCACTCGGGGCCACACCCCTGCTGTTCTCATCTTCGGGTTCCCATCATGAGCTCATTTTACCTTGGCCACTTGTTAATTATTGGCTGTCTCCATGCTCTAGAACTCAATCAATGATAAATATTTTCTGAACACCGTTCTAGATCTGCGGATACACGGTGAACAAAGAACATAAAGTCTCTTACGGACTAGTTTTCCAGCAGGGAAGACTCACTGGAAGCGTCCTGAGGGCAGGACGCTTTTTCTCTTACTTAACACCCAGAACCTAACAGGTATCAATAAATATTTTTTAAATGAAGAAACAGTGGGCAGTAATAAGCAGAAACAAAAGCTAGACCAGCATTTTCTAAGGCCACAGCGACCTGCCCTTTACTGTGTCAAAGTGCAAACGTTCTCACGGCCTGTGTGAGATGCATCTGAGTGAGGCAGGATTTTTAGGGTTATTTAACTTGTCATGTTTCTATATTTTGTCTGCTGGCCCAAAGTTGGATGTGAGGGTTACGGCACCTCCTTCCTGTCCTGAGAACTCCTGGTACGGTGTAATCACACTAGAAGGTAGCCAAAATCATGGAAGTGAATTTCTGAATCTACCCCAGGATCAGGGCAATAAACAGCATTTGTCATGTTAAAGCTATAAACAAAAAAATCTAAATTCCTAATTTTTACAAAATAAACATTTCCTTTTAGCTCACTTAGGAGTCTTTACAAGCATGCTGTTTCTAACTGAGCATTTTCCTGTTAAGTACTAGCTCTACCAGAAACGTCACTGCCCGACTGAGGTGACCGCTGAGCTCCCCACACAGAAAACAGCAGGTGGGGCAGGCGGCCGGGGGCACAGCGCTCTCTGGGCAGGACCTGGGGGACAGAGCACTGGGAGCTGGCTCACCTTGGCGTTGAGCAGCAGGAAGAGCGGGTGGTCGGGAGTGGTGTGTGCCCGCCACTGCAGCACGTCGGGTAGGAACAGGAACTGCGCAGAGAGGCCCCCTCAGTCTGCAGCCTCGCCGAGGGGTGCCCTCCTCGCGCCCCCGGGCCCCGGCCATTACCTTCCTGGCCTGGTCGCTGTCCTCCAGGTGAGCCAGCTCCCTCCCCGAGGCCTGTGCGATCCTCTTCCCGGCAACCAGGTTCCCCACGATCATGGAGGCCGGCCCCACCTCTGGAAAACGGGGGATTCTGAGTGAGCAGGTGGTGGCTCAGGGACAGGACCGTCCTGTGGCTTTACTGCCGGAAGGCTTTCTATCTGAATGAGGCGTTTCACTCTTCACTAAGGTGCTGACGCTCAGGAAGCCAGCCGTAAGGGTCATGGTGAGCGGCGAAGAGCGTCTCTCTCTCAAATACAAGCAACCCCAGACTGAGAAACTCGCCATCCGGCGTAGACCTGGGGGTATGACTGGACCTCAGCACAGCCACACGCTCAGGGTACTGCGCGGTTTTCCTGCATTTTACATATAAAACAGGAAATTAAACCTTCCTGAGTAAATGTATTTTATTTAATGATATCTTATGTGTTCAATAATCAGTGAAAGAAAAACAAAAAAATTTACATAACCAAAGGAACAAAAATAACAGTCAAGCCGGTCTTTGAACTTAGTTTCTAGATGTGTGAAATCAGGAAAGGGAGAGCATTCGTGGAGGCCCTTGAGGCGTCAGCCGCGGGGAGCAGCCCGGCGGGCCGGCCCCCAGCACCGCACTGTCTCTCTCCATCCCTGAGCTCCACGTCTGCTCTTGGGCCGCACCTCTACTCCCAGGGAGCCACCCCCTCGCCCTCCAAGCCTCAGATGCCACGCCTGCATTTAGTGACTGAGATGGGTCCCAACAGGCAGCTGAGAACCACCACACAGGTGACACGGTAAAGTTTTCTCATCTGTGGCTTGGCTCCAGGGAGGCAGGAGGTGGTGACTGCCCTGATGTAGGTCTGGCTCCTAACCTCAGCCCCAGAGACGCAGGCCCCACGCGGGCTGCACCACTGAACCACGAGTGTGGCTGCCACCAATATTGAGACTGAACAGACAGCTATTGCCACATAGGACTAACCTGGTTGTTTCTGGCGAGGTTTGGGAAGGTTGGTGACACAGGTGTGAGGGCACATTAGTACATTACATGGGTGCAGCATCCCCTCCAGGAAACGCTGCTTGGTTTCAGAAATGTGAATCCCTCCGAGAGGAGCCTTGGGCAAGGTGTTGGCAGGAACCAGGGCCAGACAGTACACGCCCACCTGGTGGATGCTGTCGATGGCCTGGAAGAGAATAACACGAGATCGGAGGGACGGCGTTTGAGACCCGCCGTGTTACCCAGCTGAGGCAAGCACAGGCTGACCCGCTCACAGCTGCCGAGGGGCTGGGAGGCTGGGAGCTGCACCAGGTGAGAACACGCAGCTCTAAAGATCGTGGAGACTTTCTGTTCAACAAGAACACATAGAAGGACGTGCATATGTTTCTATCATTTAACACACACACGTACTGTGTGTGTGCACATATACATAAATCTGAAGCTGCGTATATTAAAGAAAGGAAAGTTAGATAAGCCAGCGCAACTGTGGGGGCAGAAACTGGACCTCTCTGAATCTATCTTGTGTTCAGATTTGACTTTGAAGCCATGTATATATTTTACGTCCAAAAAACTTGAAATTTTAAAAAGCATTCCCTAACAATTGAAAGTGAAATAAAAGAAATGAACTCAGCTGAACTGGAATTAGGTTGGTGGCAAAGCCCCAGAGAGAGAATCTATTTAAAGTGACATTAAACACGGTAATTTGATTAGTCCACCCCTAATGAGATATGCCCTATGGGCAAAAAGAACTGCAAAAAAATGTTAAGCTGCTCTCAGAAATCTCACGTTTTAGAGGGAGTGTGGAGACCGCTGTTTTGAGACTACAGTGTACAGCATAGCCTGAGGCAGATGAGTGATTCTCTGATGGGTTGTTGATGTCTGCAATTTTTCAGTGTGGGAGCAAGGAATCAGTGAGTTAAGTAAAAATTCTGTGCTCTTGAATTTGAGCTGGAACCAGCAGCATAAACTCATGATGTAGGTACTCTTACAAAGAGACATCATTTCCTACTCTGTCCCGTGAAGAAAGCCCAGAAACAGTGAAGAAGCCAGCAACATCAAGTGCCCAGATGGCGGTCCCCCAATTCCATCTCCCCTAGGAAGTAGCAGGGTCCCTAGGGTCCTGGCCATGACAGGTCTAGGATGCAAAACACACTGCCTTCCCCCAAGTATCTGAGCTTCCTCATCTCTACTATGGCCTCAAAGAATTCCAGGGGTACATCAGAAGGACTCAAGAGCCAACCTGAAGGGGCTCCCACTAACCACTGAAAAATAAAAAAAACTATAATAGACTGAATCACATCCAGTATGTTTGCAACCACTAGTTCTTAATGAAACAAATAAACAAAACTCATGGTCACTTGAAGAGGATTCTAAGAAACCACCTTACTACTCTGAAATCAACCCTTGATCTTGCTTTCTTACACAGCCTGCCTCCAGGCCCCTGGGTGACTGAGGAGGGCATGTGCTCTCCAGAGGAGAAACTTTCAAGGCTGCTCCAGTGAGCCTTCATAATCTGCGTAGCTCCGCTGTGAAGTCCTAACAGATCAGTGACCCCAGGAGTGGTGAACAGAGGCAGCCAGAATCATATGCCACCTTCCAGGAGGAATTTTTGCCAGAAAACTGAACCTGAGTCTGATCCAACCACAACGTACAGGGTGAGCACAGGCGACAGACGCCTGTACTGAATGACAGATCTGAGACACAATCTTCAGAGCCTAGGCTAAAGAAACATACTGGACAAACAACTTGTTTTTGTCCACAAACCAACCACAAGAAAACTATGACAGAGGAAGAATCTGTAGATTAAAAAAGACTTAAAGACCTTGTCCTCACCAAGCACAATTTTTTTTTACTTCATTTTGATCCTGAATCAAACAAACTAAACATTAGATAATCAGAGAGTCTGAATAGTGACTAGATATTGAATTACAACAAGAAATTACTGTTAGGATAAAAACTCTGAACACAGCAGGTATAGAGAGAACATACCTCAATGTAAGAAAGATCATATTTGACAAACCCTCAGCCAACACCATTCTCAATGGTAAAAGGCTGAGAACTTTCCCCCCTAAGATCAGGAATAAGTACATGGAATTAGAAGTCCCAGCCACAGCAATAAGGCAAGAAAATGAAATAAAAGGCATCTAAATTGGAAAGGAAGAAGTAAAACCATCACTATTTACAGATGACATGATCTTATATATAGAAAACCCTTAAGACTCCACCAGAGGCGCCTGAGTGGCTCAGTCGTTAAGCGTCTGCCTTCGGCTCAGGTCATGATCCCAGGGTCCTGGGATCGAGCCCCGCATCGGGCTCCCTGCTCCGCGGGAAGCCTGCTTCTCCCTCTCCCACTCCCCCTGCTTGTGTTCCTGCTCTCGCTGTCTCTCTCTGTCAAATAAATAAATAAAATCTTTAAAAAAAAAAAAAAGACTCCACCAGAAACTGTTAGAACTGATAAACACATCCAGTAAAATCACAGGAAACATCTGTTGTGTCTCTGTACACTAGTCTAATGAATGAGCCATCAGAAGGAGAAATTAAGAAAACCATTCCATTTACAGTTGCACCAAAAATAATAAAATAAAATAAATTTAACCAAGGAGGTAAGAAACCTATACGCTAAAAACTATGACAGTGATGAAAGAAATTGAAGACACAAAGAAATAGACATTCCATGCTCATGGATTGGAAGAATTAGTATTTTTAAAATGTCCATTCTACCCAAGGTAATCTACAGATTCAGTACAATCCCTGATTCCAATGGCATTTTTCACAGAACTAAAACAAATCATCTTAAAATTTGTAAGGAACCAAAAAAAGACCCTGAGTAGCCAAAGCAAACTTGAGGAACAAAGCTGGAGGCATCACACTTCATGATTTTGAATTATATTACAAAGTTTTAGTAACCAAACTGGTATGGTATTAGCATAAAAATAGACATACAGATCAATGGAATACAATAGAGAGCCCAGAAATAAACCCAAGCACATACGGTCGATTACTTTGTGACAAAGGAGACAAGAATATACCATGGGGAAAGGACTGTCTTCAATAAACGGTTCTGGGAAAACCGGACAGCTACATGCCAAAGAATGAAACTGGACCCTTTCTCACACCATCCACAAAAATAAAATCAAAATTGGTTAAAGACTTGAACATAAGACCTGAAACCATGAAACTCCTAGAAGAAAACATAGGTGGTAAGCTCCCTGACACAAGTCTTTTTGATGATTTTATGGCTCTGACACCAAAAGCGAAAGCAATGAAAGCAAACATAAAACAAAAAAGCTTCTGCACAGCAGAGGAAATCATTACCAAAATGAAAAGGCAACCTACTGAGTGAGAGAAAATATTTGCAAATCATATATCTGATAAGGGGTTAATATCCCAAATATATAAAGAACTCACACAACTCAATGGCAAAAACAAACAAACCAATTAAAAAATGGGCAGAGGATCCAAATAGGCATTTTTCCAAAGAAGACATACATATACTCAGCAGGTACATGAAAAGGTGCTCAACATCATTAATCATCAGGAAAATGCAAATTTTAAAAAATGAGGTATCACCTCATACCTGTCAGAATGGCTAAAATCAACAACACAAGAAACAACAGGTGTTGGCAAGATATGAAGGAAAAGGAACCCTCCCACACTGTTGGTGGGAATGCAAACTGGTGCAGCCACTCTGGAAAACAGTATGGAGGCTCCTCAAAAATTAAAAATAGAACTACCCTACGATCCAGCAATTGTGCTACTAGGTATTTACCCCAAAAAACCCACCAAAAACACTAATTCAAAAAGATAAATGCACCCCTACGTTTAATGAAGCATTATTTACAATAGCCAAGATATGGAAGCAGCCCGTATGTCCACGGACTGACGAACGGATAAAGAACACGCGGTGTGGACACAATGGAATGTTACTCAGCCGTAAAGAAGAACGAGATCTTGCCATTTGTGACAACGTGGATGGACCTCGAGGGTGTAAGCAAAATAAGTCAGTCTGAGAAAAACACGTCCCGCGTGATCTCACTTACACGTGAAATCTTAAAACTGAGCTGACAGATACAGAGAACAGACTGGTGGCTGACAGAGGTGGGGGTGGGGGGACAGAATGGGAGAAAGTGTCAGAAGACACGAACCTCCAGTTACAGAACAGAGAGTCTGGGCGTGTAGTGCGCAGCACGGTGACCAGAGGTGAAAAGCTGTCCTGCACCCCTCTGAACGCTGCTGAGAGAGGAGACCTTAAAGGTTCTCAATCACAACAAAAAGACTTGTAATTACGTATGATGATGAATGTCTACTAGACTTATTGTGATCACTTCACAGTAGATATACATATCAAATCATTATGTTGTACACCTGAAATTAGTATTATACGTCAATTATATCTCAATTTTTAAATTTAAAAAAAATTTTTTTTAAGATTTTATTTATTTATTTGACAGAGAGAGAGAGGGAACACAAGCAGCAGGCAGAGGGAGAAGCAGGCTTCCCGCTGAGCAGGGAGCCCGATGCGGGGCTCGATCCCAGGACCCTGGGATCATGACCTGAGCTGAAGGCAGATGCTGAAGGACTGAGCCACCCAGGCGCCCCCTGAAGGCAGATGCTTAACGACTGAGCCACCCAGGCACCCCTATATCTCAATTTTTAAAAATATTTTATTTATTTATCCAAGAGACAGAGAGAGAGAGAGATCACGAGCAGGGGGGAGGGGTAGAGGGAGAAGCAGGCTCCCCCCTGAGCAAGGAGCCTGATGTGGGACTCGATCCCAGGACTCTTGGATCATAACCTGAGCTGAAGGCAGGTGCTTAACCGACTGAGCCACCCAGGCGCCCCAATTATATCTCAATTTTTAAAACGTAAGAACATTATTGTTATTTCTTAGAGATGCGATAATGGTATTCCTTGTTTAAAGAAATAATAAAATCTTCACAGATAAAATGCGATGTCTGGCATTTACTTCAAAACACTCCTAAGGGAGAAGGGGGAGGGCCAGGCGGGGACACAGTCAGGACCTGGGTTGATAACTGTTGAACAGGGTGATGGGAACATGGGGTTATTATGATGTAGTTTTCGAATGTTGGTGAGGTTGGTGGGGTCCAGAGCCGACGGCCAAGAAAGAATTCTTGAGACGTCTTTGGTGCAGAAAGGTGGTTTTATTAAAGCCCGGGGACGGGACCGGGGAGACAGGACCTGTGGGCAGAAGGAGCTGCTGCACCGGGGTTGTGAGGGGTGGCTGATCATATGCTTGGGAGTTGGGGGGGGGAAGGAAAAGGGAGGTGTCCAAAAGGACTTGGATCTGCTGAAGAAGACTCACAGGATACCAGAGGCCTGGCTCTTGTCAAGCTAGGGTTGTTTTTCCCTGTTAACAAGGCATCAACATTAAGACAGGAGCTTCCTGGAGGCATGTTACACTCTGCCCGCCTCGAGTATTCGTCAACGGGCTGCAGGTTATAAGGACATTTACTTTTATCTACATTTCCTTCTGCCTCTGTTTCCCACATCAATTACACTCTTCTTCTTGTTTGTTGTGTCAGAAATATTCCATAATAAAACACCACAAATTTTATTAAAAATAAATGTTGGGAGATACTAGTGGGAAAACACTACTCTGAAGCTCAGGGCCGCCTGGTCTCCCTGACGCATGGACCGCTCTACGCCTGTTTCTACCAGCTTCATGCCAGTCCACACAACTGGCCTGGAGATGGCAGGGTACCAGAGGAAATTCACCCAAAGATTTGTACCATTGCCCACAGCAGCTTTATTCATAACAGTCAGAAACTGGCCACCCAAACGTCCATCAGGATGTGAATAGATAAGAAACACAACTCGGCCATCAAGAGGAATGCACCACCCAACCACACGACGACACGAGGAATCTCGAAACCATGCTGAGGGAAGGAAGCCAGACAGAACGGCAAACACTGTGTGATTCCCTTTACCTAGAGTAAAGTGGTAGAAAGGGAGACACGCCGTGCCACTCACGCGTGCGGACACGCAGCCGACCAGTGGCTCTCGGGCTGGGCAGTGCGGCAGCGGTGGGGGACACGGGAGAACCACGGCATGGCGGAGACCCTCTGTCTTCATTACCATGGTGCACTGGTTACTTGGGTGCACGCTGTTGTCAAAACTCAGCGCCCGCACACTTACAGATGGGCTCATTCTACACAGAAATTGCATCCCATCAAGCCAACTGAAAGTCCCCTACTGGACAGCACACTGTTTGTGCACTTTACTGACTGTGAATTTTACTTCCTTCCCCCCAAAATAGCATGCTGGACTCCAGTTCAGTATTTAAAGAAATGAGGGCCACCATGCGGTGCAGGGGAAGGTGGCACCCCACAGCGTGCCCTGAGGAGTGGGCCGAGGGACAGAGGTGTGACAAGCAAGTGGGAGGACGTGCCAGCCATTGCAGAATCTAGAGATGGGTACTAGAACTTTCTGCAGCATGCTTTCCACTTCGCTCTAGCTCTGACATTGTCATAACAAGCTCTCAGTCCCCCCCGTGCCCTTGTGGCCATGGCCTGGTCCGAATCTAAGTAACAGTCTTAATGGATACCATCCTAATCGACAGGAGAGTCACGGGACTGCTGTTTTAGGACAACTAACCCTCGTATGGAATTAGTTTCAAAATGCTGTTCCCTTATCTTTACGAAGCCCGATTTCCTAAGCGCCTACTGTGGGCCGGCAGCACACGGTGGACGAAGGCTGCAGCTCTCAGTAACCAAGCCTGTGATCCTGTGTGGGGCGACTGGACATCTGGGCCGCTCGGCACTGAGCTCGAGACAGGGGCAGGCAGGCCGGGCTCCGAAGGAAGGGAACGCGACCCCCGTGCACTCGGACTCGTCGGAACCACGCTCGCAGAGACAGGGGCCAGCCGCCGGGGCCCACCTGCAGCACGCGGCTCATCCACTGGAAGCTGTCCTCCTCGGAGGCATCCGGCCGCTGCTCAGCCACAAGGACGATCCGGTCATCGTGCAGCACCGTCACGGAGAACACAGCAATCCTGGGGGAAGACGAGGACAAAAATGACCACCCTGCAGAGGACACCAAACAGGACGCGGACGCTTCCTCTCCCTTGAAACGGAGGGTGCAGACGTGCTTGTGTTGAAAAGACAATCTAACCACGGGCTGCTTGTTGCGACCTGGAGAAGTGACAGTCCCTAGTCTCCTACAGTACGGCTGAAATAAGTTCCAATTCGATAAAACAAAGAGGACTCAGCGCAAAGCAAAACAACCAGGCACAGATCTTAAAAGAAAATTTTTCTTTTATAATGTTAATGCACGTGCTACATTTCTTTGTGCAAAAATCTTTGTCTAGAAATACTATCAGGTGTATTGTTTAATCTTACTGATTAAATCTCTCACTAATGTGTTCATGTCCTCGTGTTTACTGTGGTGTCAGTGGACTTGTTTCTCCCGCCTCACTTTAGGGATTTCAGCGCTCTCCGTTTCTCTGTATTTACTGCCTGTTGCCTCTTACACTTGGAGGTGGTTCTCTTCCTCCTTAGGGGACAAGAAGCTGGTCCCCCCATGGAGCCCAGCACGTCACACACCCACTGCCCCAGTTCTGGGCCCTCGTGGACGTGCTTGCTTTCTCTCGTTCTCCCCTTCGGCTGGTGTGCACATGCGCGCACACACACACTTTACCCAGCACTAAATTTCCCTTGCTTTCATGCATCTTGAATGGGTCTCCCTCAGTATCCCAAGAATATTTTTATTACAACTGCACAATTAAGTGACAGTTGGGATGAACATAAAATCTAAGTTAAAAATTCCTTTTAATAACTTAAAAACATCATTGCACTGCCACCTTTTGGAGCTGGCCCCAGCATTGGGGAGTCTCATGCCTTCTGCTTGATCCCGATGCCGGACCCTTCTTGAGTCCCGCAAACCCAGCCTCCTGTTGCCCAGACGCTGCCCTCCCCTCCACGCATGTGCCCTCCCCCTGGGTCTGCTATTTCGATGCCAACCCTTCCTTGGTTTTTTAAACTTTTTTTTTTTTTTTTAAAGATTTTATTTATTTATTTGAGAGAGGGAGAATGAGAGAGAGCACATGAGAGCAGGGAGGGTCAGAGGGAGAAGCAGACTCCCTGCTGAGCAGGGAGCCCGATGCGGGACTCGATGCCAGGACTCCAGGATCATGACCTGAGCTGAAGGCAGTCGCTTAACCAACTGAGCCACCCAGGTGCCCTAAACTTTTTTTTTTTTTAACCTCTGGAGTACTTCCTTAATCTGACTTTCCAGTTTATCACTTCCTTCTCTAGCTGGTCTATCCTGCTATTTATTCCATCTATTGTGTTTGTGTCTAAGAACAAAGGACTCATTTTGTGTGCGTTATAATATTCCTGAGATGTTCGGCTTCCTCTAGCATACACACTCTATCGGCCGTGGCTCTAGTTCTATTTTATTTTATTCTTTTTTTTGAGAGCGAGTGAGCGAGCACAAGCAGGGAAGGGGCAGAGGGCAGAGGGAGAGAAAGAGTCTTAAGTAGGCTCCGTGCCCAGTGCAGAGCCCAGTGCAGGGATCAATCTCACGACCCTGAGATCATGACCTGAGCTGGACTCTGAAATCAAGAGTCAGACACTTCACTGACTGAGCCACCCCGTCGCCCCTGTGGCTGTATTTCAAGGTGGGTGTGGTGGTGGGGACAGGCAGGTACCCCGGCCAATGGCAATCACTGGCAGCCCCACTAATCACTCACGATGGCGTCACCTTGTCAGCTGCCTGCTCAGGAAGGGCCTGCACCTCCAGGTCCTGCCAGGTCCTGGGGGCCTCCCTAATCTGCCCCAGAAGCAGGTGTTGGCCACCCTGACATTATCCCCACGGACACCCACACCAACAGTGTCCTGTTTCTGCTGTGAGGGCAGGTCACGAGGTCCTGGCAGCCCCCGCTCAGGCACCCACACAGGCCTGCCTTGCTGGCCTCTCCTTGGTAGGCATCCCATACCCCTGTCATCCCGACCTACGAGAAGGGCCAGCAGCACACACTCTTTGACAGAACTCCCTAATGATTTCTTTAAGGAATATTCAAAGGCAGGGTCTGGCCAGGCTCACAGGTACCCTAGTTTGAGTAATAAAGCACCCCCTTGAGAAGAAGAAAATTAAAAAATGCAGCCAGCTGGGTGGGCCAGCTAGGAGAAGGGGATGCTTCCTTCAGGACAAAGAGCTCAGGAGCTGAAGAGAGCCAGACACAGCTTCCCCCTTCACCCCCAGTTGCCCAGGGTTGGAAAGTGCTTGCCTAACACATTCAGAAAAGTTGAATAGTTGGTCATCCCAGGAGCGAGGTAGGGCCCTCCGTGTGTCTCGCTAAACCTCAGTAGAAAAGAGAATTGACCTTTGGTGATTCAGAGAAACTGGTCCTTGACTGTTTCAATCTGCATGTCTGAGGTTCCAGGGTCCTAAAGCAGGTGCTCTTTGGACCTCGTCCTCTTAAGAACCACATGAGCCCTGTGGGCAGTGAGGACACTAATGGGCTCCTGGCTGCAAAGATCGTCCTTTTCTTTGTGAAGATTTTCTGATGAACAGGAATTTTTAGGTTTTGTGTATTCCAATCACTGGGCTTTGCTTCTACTGCAGACAGATTCTCAAACTTCAAGGAGAGAAGGGGTCTAGAGCCATAGTACAGGGCCGCAGCGCATCACCTGCCTCTGTAGACAAACTTCATGGGCTCCACGGCCAGAGCTGTGGCCACGATGTCATCCGCACTGTGTCTACGAACTCCAACCACCATCAGCCCATCCAGCTTGCCCACGACAAAGACCAGGTTATCCTGGAAGCAAGGACACAGGTCAGGACTTGGGACATGCAGGCAGGCCCTGTGGGTCAGGCAGCTGATGGCACATGGAAACCAAGCGTCCTGCCATGTGGTGACACGGGGGGTTGGGGGGCCACAGGGTCCTGCCTCCTGGTGGGCTGGAGTGGAGACAAGGAGACATGGGGGGGTGGGGGGGCACAGGGTCCT